>NC_058522.1:154533246-154836276 GCF_904849725.1 Hordeum vulgare subsp. vulgare | reverse complement strand
AGTAAGTAATGTGAATCTTTGTCCGCCGAACATACACTGTAGTACGTACCTCTTACCATTTGCAATTTGCTTGATCTAATGGATCTCCTTCCGATGATCGCGTGCCTCCTTTTCTGCTTCTTGGAGTGCGGTAATTACCGAGGTTAGGTCGGAATAATTTTCTTTATTCTTTTGTTCAAGTGCCTCATTTTTTGTGACGGCTTCCTTGAGCTCTTGTTGGACCTCACTGACCCTGGCCTCAGACTTCTCGCTAGAAGACTTGGCCTATTTGGCCACCGCTCTTTGTTCGGCAGCCTCATGCTTGGCCTTATACAGTTTTGCTTTGAGACGCTCGACATCAGTAGCAACAACTATGATGGTCACGAAAATAAATCACACTTAGAAGACAAATTTATCAAAACACCTCACCTTCATGGGAAAACGAAGGCTTGAACACTTACCTTGTGCATCCTCAAACCGCTTGTTGATGTGGTCCAGCTCTTCTTTAGAAACCTTCAGTTTTCGGTTCATTTCCGCCAGCTCAACGGAGTTGGGGCCTGCGGCTGAAGTGGTGGCCTGTACATAAGCATTTTTAGACTTTCATAATTCCCATACTTTTCGGAATCCTCTACTAGGGTGTTTATTATCATCCTACCAGAGTCTTGGGGGCTACATGCAAGTTTTTTCGTACCATTTTGACCATCGCATGAGTTTTTTCTAACTCACATAGGGCTCGGGGGCTACTAAGCATAAGATTTCTTAGAAATAATACAAAAAACAGAATTACTTTGTCAAGGAAAAAGAGTATGCAGATTACCTTGATGCGTGCCTGCAACACGTCAAAAGCCTCTTTCAGGCCGCTGTCAACATACTGAATGCTTTTCAATACCGCACTCACATGAGTGCGACACTCTTTGGAAATGGAGGAGTCATTGAGATCCCTCAGGGTCGGCCACCCACTTCAGAATTGCTCCGTTCTGGACGGCTCCGGGTGGGGTGTAGTAGTCTCCCTTCATGGAGAAACTTCTACAGACGGTGAAAGAGATGGAGGGGCCTCCGGATATGTCCTTGAAGGATACCTAGTAGATCCGGACCCTCCTTCCTTTCTTGCTAGGAGGGATTCATCCTCCCGGTCCTTTGTGGACAAGGTGCCAGCATCGGCCATGATATCATCAGCCCCGACCTTAGTTTCCGGCTCAGGGGGACTTCTCGAGATACCACTTCCCCGATATCCTCGGTGGCAAGGGGATGTGTGTTGGGCGAGCCAGTTCTGCTTTTAGCCAGATTGGCTAGCAAATAATCCCCCTCCAATATCTGATCGGTGGGGAAGTCATGGTACGGGATGCAATACGAAAAACGGACCTAGTTGTTAAATCCATGACACTTAAAAGAATGGAGTGTTCATATTTTTCATAAGTACCTTCGTGCTCGGGGTTTCACCCTGTGGGTCCTCTCGGGACCAGTGCATCATCGTTAGAATCCTCGTCTCAGTTCGGGACATCTTCAAATAGGGTCGTGGAGGCCCTACGTTGCTTCTTTGGAGCCACGGGAGTTGGATCTCCCTCCGCTTCTTCGGACGCCGTCCTCGTCCTCGTATGGGAGGAGTCTCTCACCTCCTCCTCATCATCTTCTTCCTCTCCCTCTAGATTCGAGGGAGCCAGCATCTTTTCGAACCTAGTGTCTGGTGAACCCTTGGATGGAAGACCCTCTCGTATCTTTTTCTTCCCTTTCTTCTGCTCCTCCTTCTCCCTTGGAGCCGTGTACGGTTTCTTGACCAGCATGGACGCCAACAATAGCGTCATATTTTCCTCGAGCAAAGGTGTCACACAGTTGATCTGCTCAGACTTTTTCACCCAAACCTACAAGCACGTAGAAAGAAGAAATGAGTACCTTGTTAAAAGGAAGGGATGAAAACTAAGGATGTGATAAAAACCTTACCGGCCCGGAAGGGTTAAGAATGGAAAGGCCCGCGTCTTCTTCCTCGGCGGGACAAGCCTTTTGCAGCTTGAAAAGCGCCTTCCACAACTTCTCGTGGGTAATGCGGAAAAATTTCCGCACAGTGCCTGCCGCATTGCCCGGATCCTCCGGATTGTGACCCCACATCGAGATGGCCGGTGTTGGCAGTGGAGAAGGTGGCAATGCAGCATTACCTAGATTATGTTGGTAAGCTCGGTCTTCTTCTCCAGTAGATTTGAGATCTTTTTTGTCATCTCCTTCACCTTTGTGGCCTCCCCCAATCCAGGGCCTTTTCCATCCAAGACACAAGATGGGTGGGAGGGCCAGATCTAAATGTTAGAGGAGCTGCCTCTCCCATGCTGCACAGCTCGGTGATGTAGAACAACTCTTTCTGTCGTGCCTTGATGGTGTCTATAAAGGTGCCATTTGGCCACTTGGCCCCAACAAGCTTGTTGATCATCGCTCCCCCATTGTCAGCCCACTCTCCATTAATGACTTTCGGCTTTACGTTGAGTACTTTCAGCCATAGGCCAAATTCGGGTTGGACCCATAGAAATGCTTCGCAGACTGTGATGAAGGTCGATAGGTGTGTGACGGAGTTCGGGGGAAGATCATAGAAGTCGAGCCCGTAGTAAAACATGATGTCCCGAACAAAGGTGTTAGGGGGAAAACACAAACCCCAAAGAAAATGAGGAATGAAACTACTCTCTCCCAATCTTTTGGTGTGGGGATAACCTGACCCTTCTCTGGAGCATGGCGGGCTATGTTCTACGACACGTAGCCAAAGCTCTTCAGCTCCAGGATGTCCTTCTTGATGATGCAGGAGGCCTCCCACTTGCCCTTGGATCCTGGGATGGCCATCACCGTATTGAGGGAGGAATTTGAAAGAACGATGGGAGAAGGAAGGCTTGAGCGCTGGAGCTCTAGAGGTGGGGAATGGCGAGAGTAGTGCGAGATCTAAATTGCGTAAGGGGGCTATGGTGGTGGTATTGCCTTTTATGGCTCGCTGAAATACCAAAAGGCCCGCCACTCACCGTGAACTTCGCCATTTCTTGAGAAAATCATGTGGTTATGGGTGCGTGGGATAACCCAAATCTTAGACCATATCCCTGGAAAAGAGGGACACGATCTCCATGATGGAACATGTTAGTACAAACGGTCTCGAACCGCTCTTTCATAAAGGGTTATAGGCCTTGACCAGCCGCGACCTTTCGAATAGAGGAGGAAAAACACTATTCACGATCGAACGGTCAGCCTGAAAATTGAAATTTATTTATGTATATATATATATGTATATATATATATGTTTGAAGGAAGGAAGGTCATCGGCAGCCAAACTATCGTCGGTTAAAGGAATAGGAGAACTCGCCTCGCAAGCCGAAGACTCAACGAAGCAGCCAAAGGTTGAAGGTTTCGGCATTGGAGGCCAGTTCGAGGGCTACTCAGAGAGTCCGGACTAAGGGGTCCTCGAGCCACTTATCTGGTCTCATGGTCCGGACTCCTGGACCGTTTGATCATCATTAGTGGTGTTGGTATCAAGATGGATTCTCCCACAGAATTGGCGTACAATCCAAGGCGGTGTAGTGATCGGCATATTCCTTCCTTATTGTAATAGACTTTGTCTAACCCTAGCATCCCTAGTATCTATATAAACCACGGGGCTATAGCTCGTAGGACACACTAAGCTCATTATGATTAGGGTTTTCGACTACAACAGTCGATCTCGAGGTAGATCAACATTGTACCATGTACTACTTCATCAATACAACAAGAGAAGGACGTAGGGTTTTACATCTATTAAGAGGGCTCGTACCTAGGTAAACATTATCTCCTTCGTCCCTTGTTACCCATCGATCCAAGATCCACAGTTCAGAACCCTACTCGAGATCAGCCGATTTTGATACTCACAAACCGTCCTCCCCTCCAGACTCACACTGAGTTCAGGACACAAGCCAGATCTTCTATCATGCTAGTTTCACGGATGAGACCATCTTCATCAGCTCATGTATTAGCTCCATCAGCACCTCCGTTTCCTACTCCACCACCTTAGAGGACTTCAGCTGAAGCATTCGTCGACACTCTCTTATCGACTCCTTCCAGGACTATCGGTGCAGCTTCATCGCCCCATGGAGGAGACCATGCCGAGAGCGACACTTATCTCTATACCTTCAAGCTTTTTGGTAACTTGTTGCCAAAGGGGAGAAGTGTTATAGATCATACGGCTCCGAGAGAGTGTGTGTGTGTGTTTATATTGCTCTCTTCGTTTAAAAATATTTGGTTTACCTTTTGTTTCTCTTAAAACTATGTAGAGTTTGATCATATGCTTTGTGATTGTTGGTTCTATTTCCTACATCCTTGTGATGTTTATATGATTATCATTCACTGATGTTTGGTGTTATGTGCATTCTAATCCATTCATATCATTTTTGCGCACCAGCAAGATGTATGTGACATGGAAGAGTACCCCGTGATCAAAATCGACTATGCATTTGCATTCAAACAAAATTTAAAATAATGCACTAGTTTAGGGGGAGCTCTTTCTTATCATATACTTCTCAAAGAGATGATGATATTCATTGTTTATATCCTATCAAAGCTTTGATCCATATGTTGTCATGAGTTACCATAAAAGGGGGAGATTGAATGGACAACTTCTCCCTAGGTTGTTTTGGTAATTGATAACAACATATTCTTCATTGGACTAATGATTCTACCAAGTATATTTTAGGAAAAGTTCAATGAATTGATTGGCAAAGGATTATGAGGAGATCCCCTATATGCAAGCAACATCTATTGGCAACAAGCTTCAAGACTCTAGATTTTCCTTTAATGTGAGAAATCACAATTAAGTGTGTAGGAAAGCCAATACTATTAAAAGGGGATGAGGTATCTATGATGATCTGGTTTCTCAAGTGCTTAGAGTTAGCCAACAAAAAACCATCATGTAATTCACCCACAAAATATTCTGTCAAAGCCTAACACTCAAATTTGGTTCCACCAAAACTCCAGAATCGGACCTACCGAGTCTTACCCTAGATAGAATCCATAGCCAACCCAACCATCTCGGTGCCACCAAGTTTGGTTTTGGCACAACCAAAAAGAGTGACCGACTCCTTGGTAGCCATTTGCTTAACATCGGAATTTCTGATTTTTGGAAATCGGTGCCATCAAGTTTGGATAACTGCCTAGGCCAGCCAAATTGGACTCGGCGAGATTTATATATGGTCTCACTAAAACGCCAAAAGTTGCCACATTTTGCACTAGTCGGTGAAACCAACTTCACTTTCACCGATTTGGAAAATAATGTTGTAATGGTTGGATTTTTGGAGATGCCTATATATACCCCTCCGCCTACCTCTCACTCGTACAAGAAGCACTCATAATAAGCCAACACTTTCTCAATCTATTTTTTGAGAGAGAACCACCTATTCATGTGTTCAAATCAAGATATTCCACTCCAACCATATGAATCTTAATTTCTAGCCTCCCCAAGTTGGTTTCCACCCAATGAATCTCTTCTACCCAAGCCAATTCTGTGATAGGGTGATTGAGTGTTGAGAAGAGTATATTTTGAAGGAAAAGAGCAAGGAGTTCATCATACATACCACATCTATTACCTTTTGGAGAGTGGTGTCGCTTAGATTGGTTAAGTGTCGCTTGGGATCCTCCAACTTCGTGTGGAGTTGAACCAAGAAGTTTGTAAGGGCAAGGAGATCGCCTACTTCATGAAGATCTACCCCAATTAGGCTAGTCCTTTGTGGACGTAGGCCATGATGGAATAGATAAGGTTTCTTCTCCATCGACCCTTCGTGGGTGGAGCCCTCTGTGGACTCTCGGGGGTTACCCTTTGTGGGTTAAAGTCTCCATCAATGTGTATGTATGATAGCACCACCTATCGGAACCATGCCAAAAATCCTTGTGCCATCTTTGCCTTTGATCCTCCTATTCCTACCCTCTACTTACATGTGCATGTCATTACTTTCTGCTGATATACTCTTAGACTTGCATGTGTAGGGTGTTCTTGACTTGCTATAGTTGCTAAAACTTGCCAATTATTAAAATTGGGAGAAGGCTAAGTTCTTATTTGGTCGTAGGCTAATCACCCCCCCTCTAGACATACGTCGGATACTACAACTAGTGCAATCATCATTAGTATTGTGGATATTCAGAGAATACACACTAATAACATTGTGATCATGCTCATCATTCAAGGATTTACTGCTAAACACTTTTTTTTGAATTCTTCTTCTAACACTTTGGCACAATTTTTGTGATCCATTATTTTCAGGAAAGACACTATAAATATGAAGAATTTGAGGTAACCTAAATTCCATTTTTTTATTTTTCCTTTATAAAAACAAACTGGTCAATATACAAGAAACTAAAAGGTTAAATTGCAAGATCTACAGATATACCTTCAAGCACTCACCTCCCTGGCACGACGCGAGAAAAGAGCTTGATGTCTACTACGCAACTTTATTCTTGTAGACGTTGTTGGGAATCGGAGTGCGGAGTTTTGTAGGACAGAAGCAAATTTCCCTCACCTAGATGATCTAAGGTTTATCAATCCATGGGAGGATAGTCTCTCAAACCACCTTGCAATCAAATAAAACAATCTCTTGTGTGCCCAACAAACCCAATAGAATGGTAAATTGTATAGGTGCACTAGTTCGGCGAAGAGATGTTGATACAAGTGTAGTATGGATAGTAGAAATAGGTTTTTGTAACTTGAAAATATAAAAATAGCAAGGTAGCAAGTGTCAAACAATGAACAAAATGTTATATAAATTCTTGGAAACAAGGTCTAGGGTCCATACTTTTACTAGTGCAATCTCTCAATAGCGCTAACATAATTGAATCATATAATCATCCCTTAACGTGCAACAAAAAAATCACACCAAAGTTCCCATCTAGGAGAGAACATAAGATGAAATTGTTGTAGGCAGCAAACCACCTCAAATTTATCCTTTACAATCAATCTATTGAGACATCGCTATAGGTGACACAAACAGCCCTAGAATACATACTAAAAGAACACCATATGATACGCACCAACCAACTCTAATGTCACCTAGATACTCCAATGTCACCATAAGTATCTGTGGGTTGATTATTTTGACATGCACCAAACAATTTCAGATTCATAACATTCAATCCAACACAAAGAACCTCAAAGAGTAAGACTCAATCCATCACAAGATATAGAGGGAACACCATATGATCCACCTATATTAACAAAGCTAGTGGTACATCAAGATTCTACCATCTCAAGCACACGAGAGAGAGAGATATCAAACACATAGCTACTAGTACATACCCTCGGCCCCGAGGGTGACTACCCCCTCCACAAGATGGAGACTACCGAGATGATGAGTATGGCCTCTGGTGATGATTTCCCCCTCCAACGAGGTGCCGAAAAAGGGCTTCAAATGAGATCTCTTTAGAACAGAGGCTTGCGACGGTGGAGAAGAAGTTCTATGTCAAGTTCTGGGGGGTTTAGGATTTATAGGATACATGGGTTTCGGTTCCATGCCAAGGAGGTGCCGGAGGGGCCCACGAGCTTGGAGTGTTTGCCCTAGCAGGTGCCCCCAGGCTTTTGGCTCCCTCGTGTTGGGGAACGTCGCATGGGAAACAAAAAATTTCCTACGCGCACGAAGACCTATCATGGTGATGTCCATCTATGAGAGGGGATTTCCGATCTACGTACCCTTGTAGATCACACAGCAGAAGCATTAAGAAACGAGGTTGATGTAGTGGAACGTCCTCACGTCTCTCGATCCGCCCCGCGAACCGTCCCACGAACCGTCCCGCGATCCGTCCCACGATCTGGTCCGATCTAGTGCCGAATGGACGGCACCTTCGCATTCAGCACACGTACAGCTCAATGATGATCTCGGCCTTCTTGATCCAGCAAGAGAGACGGAGAGGTAGATGAGTTCTCCGGCAGCATGAGGCGCTCCGGAGGTTGGTGGTGATCTAATCTCAGCAGGGCTCCGCCCGAGCTGCGCAGAAACGCGATCTAGAGGAAAAACCGTGGAGGTATGTGGTCGGGCTGCCGTGCCAAAAGTTGTCTCAAATCAGCCCTAATACCTCAGTATATATAGGAGGGAGGGAAGGGAGGAGGCAGCCTCAAACCCTTGAGGTGGAGGAGTCCTACTCCAATCCTACTTGGAGTAGGATTCCACCTTCCCACTTGGAAACTCTTTCCACCTTGTGTTTTTCCCTTCTCAAACCTTATGGGCCTTAGTGGGAACTTATTCCAGCCCACTAGGGGCTGATTTATCTCTTCCCATAGCCCATGAGACCCCTTGGGGCGTGACACCCCTCTCGATGGTCCCCGTCACCCCTCCCGGCACTCCCGGTACAATACCGATGAGCCCGAAACTTTTTCGGTAATGCCCGAAAACTTTCCGGTAACCAAATGAGGTCATCCTATATATCAATCTTCGTCTCCGGACCATTCCGGAAAACCCCGTGACGTCCGTGATCCTATCTGGGACTCCGAACAACATTCAGTAACCAACCATATAACTCAAATACGCATAAAGCATCATCGAACTATAAGTGTGCAGACCCTGCGGGTTCGAGAACTATGTAGACATGACCCGAGGGACTCCTCAGACAATATCCAATAGCGGGACCTGGATGCCCATATTGGATCCTACATATTCCGAAGATCTTTATCGGTTGAACCTCAGTGCCAAGGATTCATATAATCCCGTATGTCATTCCCTTTGTCCTTCGGTATGTTACTTGCCCGAGATTCGATCGTCGGTATCCGCATACCTATTTCAATCTCGTTTACCGGCAAGTCTCTTTACTCGTTCCGTAATACAAGATCCCACAACTTACACTAAGTCTCATTGCTTGCAAGGCTTGTGTGTGATGTTGTATTACCGAGTGGGCCCCGAGATACCTCTCCGTCACACGGAGTGACAAATCCCAGTCTCGATCCATACTAACTCAACGAAGACCTTCGGAGATACCTGTAGAGCATCTTTATAGTCACCCAGTTACGTTGCGACGTTTGATACACACAAAGCGTTCCTCCGGTGTCAGTGAGTTATATGATCTCATGGTCATAGGAACAAATACTTGACACGCAGAAAACAGTAGCAACAAAATGACACGATGAACATGCTACGTCTATTAGTTTGGGTCTAGTCCATCACATGATTCTCCTAATGATGTGATCCCGTTATCAAGTGACAACACTTGCCTATGGTCAGGAAACCTTGACCACCTTTGATCAACGAGCTAGTCAACTAGAGGCTTACTAGGGACAGTGTTTTGTCTTTGTATCCACACATGCACTGTGTTTCCAATCAATACAATTATAGCATGGATAATAAACGATTATCATGAACAAAGAAATATAATAATAACTAATTTATTATTGCCTCTAGGGCATATTTCCAACACCTCGTCCACCCCGTGGTACTTCTCCAGTACTCCATGGGCCTTTTTTTGTTCCATAAAAGTCGATAAAAAGTTTCAGCCAGTTCAGAGAACTTTATTTTTGCGCAAAATCAACACCATGGTCGTTCTGCTGAAAACAACTTCAATACGAGTTAGCTTCATTCAAAAAATATAAAAAAATATAAAAGTTGGATAAATATGGAATGAATATTTCATTAATTATTGATAAGTTGGAGACGTATCAGAACTAAACTTCATCATCAACTCGTCATCTTCGTCGCCGGCTTGACTAGTCGCCTCGACTCGACCGAGGATTACGCTCCTCGTCAATTTATCAAGATCGGGTTGGTGCCTTCATCAACGTCAACTCCAATATCAACTACGGGCATGGAGGAATTTGTCCATGGAGCTTGGGGGCTCAACATCAACATTGTCCTCAGGCGACCATGTAGTTTTACTTGGATTCGTGTTTGTCGTCCCCACCTCCTCGTATTCCAGTGGAGTTGCTTTGATGATTGCTTTGTTGGAATGGTGAAGAACTAAGTCTACAAGAACCGTGTAATTTTTTTTCGTATTCCGTTGGAGGAATCTCCAATATACCACAACCCTATCGAGTCTGGATGGTAATTTGTATGAGTTTGGGGCGAGGAATCGCTCGAACATCCTTTGAAAGATCCAAACATTCATAGGTTGTGGAATTCCAATATCGACCATCCCTCGAAATTTCAGCTCGATCTGACCGTTCAAATGAAGAGTGCATCAATTTTGGTATATGTTTTCTTTGTGAAAACGAATATGATCGGAGTTCATCCTTTTTCATGAATTGTTTATCAAACATCCTTTTTGAAGGAATTTCTTAGAGTATTATGTTTTGTTCTAAATCCTTTTTTGAGGTAATTTTACCATTGCATCGGTGTCAAATCAGCCCCACGACATTGCTTCACGGCTGCCGACCTGCACTAGACAGGTCGTCACTTCGTCAAGATGATGTTAACCTATCGAATCATCAAGTGTAACACCCTGATTTTTCAAACCTTTTCTTTTTAAAATATTTTGAAGATCACTTGCAATTTGGTGGATTTTCAAATTCTCAAAGCAAGTGGGATTATGAAAAATTGTGATTTCTTGTCTCAATCCAAAACCATTTGCTTCTTACCAAAACCTTTGTGAGATTTATTTGCAATATTTTATTCTATTAAATAATTCTCTTTTTCTATTTTGGGAATTAAGCCATCACTATGGGTTGTGAAGCAATCTATAGCTTGGATGAGCTTTAAGACCCAAAGCTTTTGCAACATCTTCTCAAGGTCATATGGTTTCAAAATATTCAAAAATATTTCTTTGTCTAATGGATAATTATGGCCAGAATAATTATTTCTTCTATGACCAGAATTATCCCTTTGTGAAGCAACCCTATGATTCCTGTTTTGAAAAATTCCAAATAAATTCCTGTAGTTACTACGGATCATATATGGTTCCAATATGTAAAAACATCCCATGGTCCATGATACGTCTCCATCATATCTACTTTTCCAAACTCTTTTGCCCTTGTTTTGGACTCTAATTTGCATCATTTGAATGGAACTAACCCGGACTAACGTTGTTTTTAGCAGAAATGCCATGGAGTTGTTTTGCGCAGAAATAAAAGTTCTCAGAATAACTTGGAAATTTACGTGGATTTTTTGTGGAATATATAAAAAATACCGGCGCAAGAATCAACCGGAGACGTGGAGCGAGGAGCCCACAAGACCAGGAGGCGCCCCCCTGGCCACGCCTAGCAGGTTTGTGGGGCCCTTGGGGCTCCGCCGCCTCCAACTCCAGCTCTATTTAGTCCCTTTCGCCCAGAAAAAAAATCAGAGAGAAGAGTTCATCGCGTTTGACGATATGGACCCGCTGCCACCACCTGTTCTTCCTCTGGAGGGCAGATCTGGAGTCCGTTCTAGGCTCCAGAGAGGGGAGATCGTCACCGTCATCATCACCAACCTTCCTTCATCACCAATTCCATGATGCTCTTCACTGTTCGTGAGTAATCTCATCTTAGGCTTGCTGGACGGTGATGGGTTGGATGAGATCTATCATGTAATAGAGCTAGTTTTGATGGGGATTGATCCCTAGTATCCAATATGTTCTGAGAATGATGTTGCTACTACTTTGCTATTTTAATGCTTGTCACTAGGGCCCGAGTAACATGATTTCAGATCTGAACCTATTATGTTTTCATCAATATACGTGTGTTCTTGATCCTATCTTGCAAGTTGTAGTCACCTACTATGTGTTATGACCCGGCAACCCCGGAGTGACAATAGCCGGAACCACTCCCGGAGATGACCATAGTATGAGGAGTTCATGTATTCACTAAGTGCTAATGTTTTGTTCTGGTTCTCTATTAAAAGGAGAACCTTAATATCCCGTAGTTTCCATTAGGACCCCGCTACCACGGGAGGGATGGACAATAGATGTCATGAAAGTTCTTTCCATAAGCACGTATGACTATATAAGGAATGCATGCCTACATTACATTGACGAACTGGACCTAGTTACATATCTCCCCATGTTATAACTATTGCATGATAAATGTCATTCGGCATAATTATCCATCACCGATCCAATGCCTACGAGTCTTTTCCAACTGGTCCTTGCTAAGTTACTTTGCTCCTACTGCTGTCACTGCTGCTATTGTTACCGCTACTGCTGTCACTGCTGCTATTGTTACCGCTACTGCTGTCACTGCTGCTACTGTTAGCGTTGCTACTATTGCTATCACACTACTTTGCTACTGAAACTTTGCTGCAGACACTAAGTGTTTCAGGTGTGGTTGAATTGACAACTCAACTGCTAATACTCAAGAATATTCTTTGTCTTCCCCTTATGTCGAATCAACAAATTTGGGTTGAATACTCTATCCTAGAAAACTGTTGCGATAACCTATACTTGTGGGTTATCAAGACTATTTTCTGGCGCCGTTTCCGGGGAGGCATAGCTCTATTGTGTGAGTTACATGGGATTTACAACTGTTGATCACGATGAGGAATCCGAGAGATCCAAAAACTAAAGTCTTGTCCTGAACTACGAGGACAGGTAAGGAACTACCATCTAGCTCTGCACTTGATTCACCTTCAGTTATGAGTAAGTTTGCGACACCATCACCTGCTAGAAATTCTGATATGTCGCATGTGCTTGATGATGCTACTTCTGCTATCCATGATGCTTGTGATGATGCTTTTCTTGATACTGCTTTGCCACTAGGTGCATTCCTAGATGCACAAATTGCTAGAGTTGCTGCTGAATGTGATAATACTTCTGAAACTGCTTAGATTATTGAAGTAGAACCTGCTATTTCACCTGCTGGAACTAGCTCTCCTAGATATGAATTACCTGATATACCTGAGGGTTATGTTATGGAGGGAGAGGTAGCTGAGGACTTTCTTGCTTGTAAGGATAGCTATGATCTTGAGAAATTACTGCGCAAGTGGAAAGAAAAATCTCTAAACGCTAGGATGACATACGACCCGAAGTTTGCTACTTCGCCTATCTTTGTGACCGATAAGGATTATGAATTCTCTGTCGACCCTCAGTTAATCACTTTGGTCGAATCTGATCCTTTTCATGGTTATGAGTCTCAAACGGTTGTAGTACATCTTGCTAAGTTGCACGATATAGCCACCCTATTCACGAGTGAGGAAAAGATCCGCCACTACTATATCCTTAAGCAGTTTCCTTTCTCGCTAAAGGGTGATGGTAAGACTTGGTTCACTTCTCTTGCTCCTGGTTGTGTGCGTAGTCCCCAGGATATGATCTAAGACTTCTCTGAGCAATATTTTTCTACCCATAAGAAACAAGCTGCCTTACAGGATATATATAACTTTGTGCAAGTTGAAGAAGAGAGTCTCCCACAAGCTTGGGGGAGGCTTGTCCAGCTACTGACTGCTTTGCGTGATCACCCTCTTGAGAAAAATGAAATACTTGATATCTTCTATAATGGACTAACCGATGCTTCTAGGGACCACCTAGATAGTTGTGCTGGTTGTGTTTTGAGGGAACGAACTGTGGAACAAGCTGAGATTCTATTGAATAATATCTTGTGCAATGAGAATGCTTGGACTATTCCCGAACCACCTCCGAAGCCAACTCTGAAGAAAAGAGGTATCCTATTCCTCAGTCCTGAAGATATGCAAGAAGGTAAGAAATCTATGCAAGAGGAAGGCATTAAATCTGAAGATGTCAAGAATCTACCACCTATCGAAGAGATCCATGGTCTTGATAATCCGACACAGGTAGTAGAGGTAAATTCTCTTCGTAGATTCAATGATAGTGATATTCCTTTTGATAAACCTCCTAGCTTATGCTTAGATGAATTAGATAACTTTGTTGCCAAACAACAAAGTTTCAGTGATTATGTTAGCAGACAATTGGAACAGAATGCTCGTATGCTTAGTCATTTAAGTGCTTGTGTGGATAGAAATGTCAATGATCTTGAGCTCTTGAGTAAACATGCCTCTATGGTCACTACTTAGGTAGAACAAGTACTTAAGGCTCAAAATGACTTGCTCAATGAGCTGAATGACAAGTCTGTTAGAGTTAGCACTAGAGGTGGTAGAATGACCCATGAACCTTTGTATCCTGACCGTTATCCTAAGAGAATTGAACAAAATTCTCAAGGAGTTAGCACCGAGGCACCTAGTCATCCTAGGAAGAAAAAGAAAGATGATTGGAACTTCCATGCTAGCAACCCTGATGCCGTTACACCCGAGAATCCAAATGATATCTCTGTTTCTGATGCCAAAACACAATCTCGTGATGAACATGAGCCTAGTGATAATATCGATAGTGGTGCTCATGATGATGCTCAACCTAGCAATGATAAGGATGTGGAGATTGAACCTGTTGATCTTGATAACCCGCAACCTAAGAGTAGGAAATACGATAAGAATGACTTCATTGCTAGGAAGCATGGTAAAGAAAGAGAACCATGGGTTCAGAAACCCATGCCCTTTCCTCCCAAAGCATCCAAGAAAAAGGATGATGAGGATTTTGAGTGATTTGTTGAAATGATTAGACATGTCTTTCTACAAATGCGTCAGACAGATATGCTCAAAATGTCTCCTTATGCTAAGTACATGTAGGATATTGTGACTAATAAGAGGATGATACCTGAGGTTGAGATTTCCACCATGCTCGCTAATTACACCTTTAAGGGTGGAACTCCTAAGAAACTAGGTGATCCCGGAGTGCCCACTATACCTTGCTCCATTATAGGAAACTACGTTAGAACTGCTTTATGCAATCTTGGAGCCGGTGTTAGTGTTATGCCTCTCTCTCTTTATCGTAGACTTGAATTGGATAAGTTGACACCCACTAAAATGTCTTTGCAAATGGCCGACAAATCAACTGCTTTCCCTATCGGCATTTGCGAGGATGTGCCTGTTGTGGTTGCTAACATTACTATCGTAACAGACTTTGTTATTCTGGATATTCCCGAGGATGATGCCATGGAAGTCATCCTTGGAAGACCCTTTTTAAACCCTGTTGGGGCTGTTATTGATTGCAACAAAGGCAATGTCACTTTCCATGTCAATGGTAATTAGCATACGGTGCACTTTCCGAAGAAACAATATCGAGTACATTGCATCAATGTAATAGAAAAAACTTCACCAATTCTTATTGGGAGCTTTGAATGCCCTATACCTATTGTTAAGATGAAGTATGGTTTGCTTGTTGGGGATATGCACATCCCCATTGAGGTAACCTAGTGACTATTTGAAAATCCTCCGGTTTTACGCGATTCGAAAAAGTTTGTCAAGGAGACTTGATCAACCTCATTGACGAATTTACTTTGATGACCATGAGATGGATGAATCTAGGAGTCACAACCCTCTGTTCCAAACCTTTACCATCGGTTGCTTAGAAGAAAAATGATAAATTTAGCTTTAGTTTTTCCTGTTTTCTCCTTCTTGCGTCCCTTAGAAAAGTGTCCCGAAAATAAAAGTTCTTCAATTGCCCTAAAAATCAAGTATGGTTTTTTCTGGAATTTTTAAAAAATTATGAGACAGAGAGCTAGTCAGGGGGATGCACCAGTGGGCCACAAGCCCAGGAGGCGCGAGCACCCCCCTGGTCGCGCCTACCAGGCTTGTGGGCCCCACGTGGCCCCCCTCCACTTATTCCAGCTCCCATCTCCTTCTCCTACCTCCGGAAAACATCATTCTACAGCTCAAACCCGTGTTCTTGCTCTTCTTGATGCGATTTTCGATCTCCTTGTGCAAAGCCTCATTCACCAGACTGTTTTGGGGGAATTGTTCCTTGGTATGTGACTCCTCCATTGGTCCAATTAGTTTTTGCTGTAGTGCCTTGTTCGTTCCGTATTTTTGCTGCCTTGGTGACCCTGTTCTTGAGCTTTGCATGCTAATTTTAGTTGATCCCAAGTAGTTTTGATGGGTGATACGGCCTCTAAGCACTTGTAGGAGTAGTTGCTATGAGTTTCATTGAGCCTTGTTCACTTTTCCTTTGAGTCACTAAAAATTTCAGAGAAAGAAAAAGGAAAAGATGAGGAGGTTCCTAAGAGGCTCTTAAAGCCGTGACCTCAAGGATGATGAAAATGAGAAGAAGAAACCCAAGTATCCGGTCCCCCGAATTGCAGAAGTTCGAGCATGCGAGTGGCCAAGCGATGCATTCTTACGTTCCGCTGGACTTTATGAGGATTTTTATTACTTGGTGGAGAACGCAGGACTTACCGCATTCGTTGAAGATAAGTGCCCACAATACCTCCTCCTCACTAATATTTTCGTGCAAAGCTTTAATTTCTATCCAAGGAAGAACCCTCCTATGGTTGAGTTCAAGTTATATGATATTGCCCAGCGCATGTCACTTCAGGATTTTTGCAATGTGTGCAAATTACCTTATGTTGGGGATATTCATGAACCTCGTCCAAGAGACTTGGAGGCTTTCATTAATACTATTGTTGTAGGAGAGGAGAGACGAGTATCTTGCGCTAGAGTTGCTAGCATACATTTTCCCGTGCTTCGGTATTTCGCTCTATTTGTGGGAAAATGTTTGATTGGCCGTGGTAAAGCTGGAGCCCTTAGCTCCCCAGATCTTGCGGTCTTGCGCGAAGCTCTTTACAATGATAAAACTTATAGCTTGGGCGCTATAGTGGCTCAACGGTTGAACAGGAACCATACTAAAGGTGTTGTTTATGGAGGTATCTATGCTACCCATCTTGCTAGACACTTTGAGATACCTATTAGACTGCACAAGGAAGAAGAGATGCTTCTTCCTGAGAGATATCTAGATTATGATAGCATGGTTCACCATGAATTTCTTGATAAAGATATAAATAAAAGGATGATTTATAACTTGGTATTTAGTCAGGGTACTCGTGAGACTATTACCTTGCCTGCTCCTTCTTTGTTCAATCTTCATCTAGGAAGGTACATTATTATGCCCTCGGACATCTACGCATATTGGGGCATAGCACCACCACATGCGCCCGTGCCCGAGCTACCAGTCGAGTAACAGACGCCAGTTTATCAGTGGGAGCCAGAGGAGCTCACCCAGCAGTTGCACCCTCGGTACACTCCGGAGTACCCCGGAGATGGTTATTTCCCTCCATGGGAGTAGACCAACTTAGGACAAAAGCCTAAGTTTGGGGGAGTACGTGTTTCTCACCGACTTTATATTCTTGCTCACGCTTTCACTTTGTTAGTCGGTGTTCACACCTTTCCACTGTATCATCCATGCTAGTTTATTTCTTTTTCTCGCTTTCTTCTCGTGTGTTTGTTTAGATTGAGAAAACCCCAAAAGATTTCCTATTCTTCTTTTGCTTGTTGGGAGCTTTCCCTTGTAAATAGTTTTCTTTTTCTTTGGGTCAAGGTAGTAGACCATGGTTACAATGTTTAGTGGCTCTCACATGCATATCTGTTTATCTGTCAAAGAGCCATATTACTTTGTCTTCTCCTTTGTGTTTGCTTGCAGATTCCAGCGTAGTCCAATGCACGAACACTCTTATTATTGTTCATATCATTCGGTCGTGCAAGTGAAAGGCAATAATGACGATATATGATGAAGTGACTGAGATTGGAAAAGCTGGTATGAACTCGGTCTATTTTGTTTTGTAAATATGACTAGCTCATTGTTCCTAATTCAGCTTTGTTATGAGAGAAACATGTTTGCAATGACAACTTAGAGATCATAGTTTCTGATTCCATGCTTAATTAGCTAGGAGCTTATAATGGTTTGTCTTGATTGCTAACATGAATTTCAAGATGATTATGATGTAGTATGATAGGATGGTATCCTCCTTTGAATGATTCAAGTGGCTTGACTTGGCGCATGTTTACGCATGTAGTTGAAACAAAATCAACATAGCCTCTATGATATTCATATGTATGGTGATTTATGTCCTACTCATGCTTGCACTCAGTGTTGGTTAATTTCAATGCATATTGATAACTGTTGTCGCTCTCTAGTTGGTCGCTTCCCAGTCTTTTGCTAGCCTTCACTTGTACTAAGCGGGAATACTGCTTGTGCATCCACTTCCATAAACCCAAAGTTGTTCCATATGAGTCCACCATACCTACCTATATGCGGTATCTACCTGCCGTTCCAAGTAAATTTGCATGTGCCACTCTCTAACCCTTCAAGTAATGATCTGTTTTGCATGTCCGAACCGCTCATGTGGTGACAAGGGGCGATCAGTATATTCCATGCTAGGCGTGATATCCTCGATATGTGTTTATTCACTATCACTCACGAGAAAGGGGCCGGTAATTGGAATTCCCAGTTCCATGCTCAAATCGAAAAGATAATTGCAAACAAAACTCCCCCTGGATTTTTGTTGGTATGGATGGCACCCGAGTATTCAGCTAGCCGTGGAGTGTGATTGATCGGTGGTGGGGGAGTCAAAACTTTACTTTTCTATTTGGGAACCGCCTATAGTATGTGTAGCATGGAAGAGGGTGAAAACTCTTGATCATCACGTTGACAATGAAAGCATGCCACCCAAAATTATTTATCTCTGTTTTAAAAGCTTGAGCTCTGGCACCTCTGCAAATCAATGCTTCCCTCTGCGAAGGGACTATCTATTTATGTTTCTGTTGAGTCATCCTCTCCTTATAAAAGCACCAATTAGAGAGCACCTCCGTCATTTTTATGCTTTGCTTTTAATTGTTATTCAGTATGACTGTTACTGGATCTTCTTTGCCATGAATTACAATGTTCCGTCAACCCTTGGTCTTTGAAGGTGCTCTGCATTTATGTTTTGCGGTCTCAGAAAGAGCTAGCGAGTACCACCTGTTCATATTGCTTCATGGTTATTTTGATTGAAGTGATGACAATTGAAATTTATAATTGCTCGCTAGTTGATTATGCCATTGATATGAGTACATCTTGAGACCTAAATGTCATTGCTTATGTGGTTAGATTATGATCTTGCTGAAAATCTGAATATGAGTTAGACATAATTAGAACAACAAAATCAAACAGAGTTCGTAAAAGTTTTTCTTTTGTCTCTTTCAATTTGTCAACTGAACTGCTTGAGGACAAGCAAGGCTTTAAGCTTCGGGGAGTTGATACGTCTCCATCGTATCTACTTTTCCAAACTCTTTTGCCCTTGTTTTGGACTCTAATTTGCATGATTTGAATGGAACTAAACCGGACTAACGCTGTTTTCAGCAGAAATGCCATGGTGTTGTTTTTGCAGAGAAATAAAAGTTCTCGGAATGACCTGGAAATTTACGAGGATTTTTTGTGGAATATATAAAAAATACTGGCGCAAGAATCAACCAGAGACGAGAAGCGAGGAGCCCACAAGCCTAGGAAGCGCCCCCTGGCCGCGCCCAGCAGGCTTGTGGGGCCCTCAGGGCTCCGCCGCCTCCAACTCCAGCTCTATTTAGTCCCTTTCGCCCAGAAAAAAATCAGAGAGAAGAGTTCATCGCGTTTTACGATACGGAGCCGCCGCCACCACATGTTCTTCCTCTGGAGGGCAGATCTAGAGTACGTTCTGGGCTCCGAAGAGGGGAGATCGTCACCGTCGTCCTCACCAACCTTCCTTCATCACCAATTCCATGATGCTCTTCACCGTTCGTGAGTAATCTCATCGTAGGCTTGCTGGACGGTGATGGGTTGGATGAGATCTATCATGTAAAAGAGTTAGTTTTGATGGGGATTGATCCCTAGTATCCACTATGTTCTAAGATTGATGTTGCTACTACTTTGGTATGCTTAATGCTTGTCACTAGGGCCTGAGTGCCATGATTTGAGATCTGAACCTGTTATGTTTTGATCAATATATGTGTGTTCTTGATCCTATCTTGCAAGTTGTAGTCACCTACTATGTGTTATGATCCGGCAACCCCGGAGTGACAATAGCCGGAACCACTCCCGGAGATGACCGTAGTACGAAGAGTTCATGTATTCACTAAGTGCTAATGCTTTGTTCCGGTTCTGTATTAAAAAGAGAACCTTAATATCCCGTAGTTTCCATTAGGACCCCGCTACCACGGGAGGGATGGACAATAGATGTCATGCAAGTTCTTTCCATAAGCATGTATGATTATATACGGGATGCATGCCTACATTACATTGACGAACTGGAGCTAGTTACATATCTCCCCATGTTATAACTATTGCATGATGAATGTCATCCGGCATAATTATCCATCACCAATTCAATGCCTTCGAGTGTGTTCCTGCTGGTCCTTGCTATGTTACTTTGCTGCTACTGTTGTCACTGCTGCTATTGTTAACACTACTGCTGTCACTACTGCTATTGTTACAGCTACTGCTGTCACTACTGCTATTGTTACCGTTGCTACTATTGCTATCACACTACTTTGCTACTGAAACTTTGTTGCAGATAATAAGTCTTTCAGGTGCGGTTGAATTGACAACTCAACTGCTAATACTCGAGAATATTCTTTGGCTTCCCCTTGTGTTGAATCAACAAATTTGGGTTGAATACTCTACCCTCGAAAACTGTTACGATCCCCTATACTTGTGGGTTATCAGTCCAGTAAAAATTTTGAGCAAAAACACTCTGCTATGTTTCAGCTAAAACGGGACCTTTGTGACGGAAGTGCCAGCTAGGGGTGCACAATGGAGCTCCAAATTTTTGGGCATGTGTGCACTACCAAATGACACTTCCCCACCAAATGTCACTGGTAGCAAACCTTGCAATTGAGTGCTAGGAGCTCATTTTTGTTCTGGACCAGAAAGGTGGTTTACAAAGGAACTATATTCATTTCATCTTCAAACTTTGCTAAATTTTGCCAGTTTAGAGTCTTTTCTATGCTGATTCTATTAGACATCCTATCTTGCTCTTATCCCAACCCTGTTGAGCTCTAGAAAATCCCAAAGTCTGCTGGCAGAACCTGTTGTTGATGTTCCTAGTCGCAAGAGCTTGTATGCTCAAGCACGAAGTGGATGGTGACTGATGGAAGGCTGGTCGACGCAATAGACAATGTTTCAAGGCTTGCGTGGCATCAGGGTGCCCGCAACCATGGTGACCACGCTGCTGGCATGCCACAGAGCACGCTCTGCGCAGCTCCAGTGACATTCGAGCCGTCCCGAGCCGTCAATCGCTGCCCCCCTTGTCCAAAGCACCGACGAGGTCCCTGGTAGCCGCGTGGCACCTCCCAAACCCTCTGGTTCGCCGAGGAAGGCCACCGTCACTACCGGCCAAGCTCCGCCACGGGCAACATAGTGAGCTTCTGCCACTGTGGTCGTTCGCATGCCATTAATGGCTCCGGACCTGGCCCACCGCTCCCCTGACCTCCTCCATCACCTCACCACCGCGCCGCGACAGCCAGCTTGCCATCCTTGCTCCAGTGGCAAGCCCGAGCCTCGCTGCTTCATGAGACCTCGGTAGGGCTCATCGCTGGCCTATTTAAGGCGCTGCCCAAACCCCTCCTAGCTCCCACCCCTCTCCTCCACCTCTAGATTAGCCCTAGAGACCCCCAGCAAGAGCCGGGAGCTCGTCTCCCTCAGCTCCGGCGACAAGGTCCGCCGCCAAATCCCCTCTGCCACCAGCCACCTCCGCCCCTCCCCGGTCAAATCCAAGGCCACCAGTGTGTTCCTTGGGTCCCTCTGGTGCTCCTCGAGCCATCGGTGAGTTGAATCCCTGCCTGAATCGTCGCCGTTGACGATCACCGTAGCCTCCCCCCCCACCGGAGAAGAAGGGGTGATGTTGTCCATCCACCTCCGGAGGAGCTACGGGTACAGGGAGGAACGTCGTCGAGTGCCCGTTCCATTCCCGTCATCTCCCAGCCTCGCTGCCGTCTCTATCGCCGGTGAGCGTCGCTAGTGAGCCGCCCTCCTCTGTTCACCCTCCTCCCTCTCTGTTTAAAAGGGGCAGGCCCCACCTGCCAGTGGCTGCGGCCTGCGGCCGAAGCGTTAAGTGGAGGCGCCCCTCCACTTTACGCTTTCGACGTGGCCCCACCTAGGATTTCTATTTCTTTTATTAATTCTAGTTTTAAACACAAACTTTGACCATTTAAATCTTTTTTTTTACAAGTCCAAATCACTTGATTCTTTTTGCATTGGGTTGGTATTGAAATTATTGACAATCTGGTAAATTTTGGTATTTTTCTCACACTCATAGAATTTCTGGTTAATAAAATAGTATTTAATGCTTTTCCTTTTCTTTTTCTATTTCAAACACATTTTTCAGCGGGAAACTTTGAAGACGAGGAGTGTTTGAACAACCCCACTGATCAAGGCAAGCCATCATATCCATGTGATGTAGTTCTGCATAGCATAGCTCACATATTCATGCATTAAACTTGCTTAACTTACTAAGAAAATAATGATTTAATAAATGATCATATAGAGATATATGCTTATGGTTATGAATCACTATGGTTACTATGATATGGTGGACGATCATGAGTCATCTTACCGGGCATAATTGTACAACCACCTCATGCCGGTATGGGAAGGCCGTGACTTGGGTTGTCCGCGTGATCTCTCATCGATATGCCCCAAAGAGGGAGGGTTATGCACGCGTGCCACCTTGGCCTGGTGGGCGGTGATACCTCTGTGAGCCCAGTTAAGTTGAGTTAGGCCCGTCCCCGTTTGGGACAATTTTGTTTGGCCACGATTTTGGCAGGTGTCATGAGGACACAGGTGTCATGAGGACATACGGCCACCCAGGGTAGGACTCCAGAAGAGAGTCACGGGCAGGCAAGTCTTGTTGGAGCAATGCTGGTCCACCCGAATGGGATCACGAGTTTAGTGCTCCAGAGTGTGGGTAAAGTGTGCAACCTCTGTAGAGTGTCAAAACTATTCAAATAGTCGTGTCCACGGTAACGGACAACCCGACCAGACCTCAGTAGATAGTCACCCGTGTGGATGTTAGTAATGATGGAAGAACTCTCCAGTTGCGAGACAACCCCGGACATGAGTAAGTGGATATTATAAAGCCAAGTGGTATTATTCTTAATTTGTTTCCATGCTATTATTTGCTGCATTGCTTGGTTATTATGAGCTTGCGAGTACATTCCAAGTACTCACCTGGTGTATCATGCCAGATGCAGGAGAAGCCGAGGACTAAGGTCCTGATGATGCGTACTAGGAAGTGTCCCCAGCAGTGTCCCTCTGTATGGACTTGCCGCTATGTTCCGCTACGCCGTAGAAGTACTCAGTAGTTTCGAGGCCCCGCTATGTCTCATATATAATGTAGATATTGTGCTGCACCAAGGGTGCGTTTGGCCTCGCTATCATTGTAAGATATGCTCTTGTAACATTGTGATATCAATAAAGTTAGTTCAGTTCTGTGCCAAGTTGTTTAGTGTTTCCAAAAGACATGATCTCTGGGTTGGAAACACTGGTAATCTGATTTGTTGAATTGGGGTGCCACAACGTTTGGTATCAGAGCCACGCTGACTGTAGGACACCCTAGTAACCGCGTTAGCACAACGGGTAGTATAGGGTCGTGAGTATGCATTTTCTTGTTGCACTTCAATGCTGCATTTGATTGTTGCATGGCATGCATCATGATTCATTGTGTTACTAACCTTTGGCTTTGTGAGTGTAGATAGCACCAGTTCCGTATCATTTCCAGTATGAGCCTACACCATCCTCCTTCCTAGCACTGCTGCGGAACGTTTGTTTTGACTGTACCCGCATGGCGAGGAACCAGTGTACCACGTGTTTCGGGAGCAGCTTGCCGAGTCCGTGTACGAGTTCCATGCTCAGGCTTACCTGGTTGTCAGCTCAGATATTGGCAGCTATTCCCGCTCTACTAAGGGCAGAACGACTTCTACTCCAGAGATGGCAATCTAGTTTGCTGCAGTGCAGGCTCTCACTGACTCGCGCTACCACGAGGTGGAGTTGCAGACTCATCCAGGTTTCTTCCATTACCCCACCTTGTCGCCTTCGACAGGGCGAGTCATTTTTGCTCCCGTAGACCCGGCATGTGACCGGGTGACGGTTGTGCTGTCTCGCTATGTGAGCGCCAGCTATCGTATGATCGTGTCCCAGGCTGAGGAGCTATCCCGTCTTCGGGCGTCACTTGTCATTGCAACTGCAGTGCCACCCCCACCCCAGTCTTTTGTTCCACCCTTAGATGCACCACCAGTTTCACCACCACCTGGATTTGAGATTCTAGTTAGTTCTTCAGCACCGCCAGGCACTTCGTCTAGCAGTCGCTGTGAGACTCATTCTGAGTGGGCCTCACTCCTTGCCACTCCTGCTGCCCCGATGCTGAGGCGTCCTGCTCCTTCGGAAGCAGGACCGTCTCGTCAGCATCGCCGCGTAGCCTTTGCTCCGGAGATTGAGGTCAACATCATCAGTTCAGACACTGACTCAGGATCAGACGACGAGGAGTCGGAGGTCTTCCAGTGTTCGTGCCATCCGCGCCACTAGATCCGAGGTTGGAGTTGTTGAGCATGCATCTTTGCATATGTTAATTGCCGTGTGAGCAGTCTAGTCATGATATGTTCCCCCCTACTAGCTTGCCAAGAGCGATGTTAATTTGCATTGTATAATTATGTTCTTTGCTTATTTGCCTTTCCATGCGAATTTCTTTGGTGTTTTATGACCATGCTTTCCCTTATGGATGTTGCAGATCGATTCGGTACTTTGCACTGGGAACAATAATTTAGGATGAAAGGGAGTTTTAGCCAAGGTAACGATGGAACACCCATCCGTCGGTCTGCCAGGCAGGCAGGTCAACCACCAGAAGGCCTACCACCTCCACCACCCCAGGCACCAAATAATGAGCAGATCATGAGAATGTCTGAGGAAAAGAGGAATCAGGATCTCATGGAATTCCTGAGAAGCATGCAAGCTATGGTAGGCCAGAATAACCACAACGGGGCACGATCCAGGTTGTCAGATTTTCAGCATACTAAGCCTCCCAATTTTGGCCAATCTGCGGATCCGATTGAAGTCGACGACTGGATAAGGACTATGGAGAAAAAGCTAGACATAGCCCGTTGTGAGGAAGCAGACAAGGTTCCATTTGTCACTCACTACCTAGAAGGGCCAGCAGCTATATGGTGGGATAATACTAAGGTAACGTGTCCCTATGGAGAAGAGATTACATAGGAAAGATTCAAGGAAGCATTCCGCAAATATCATATTCCTACGAGTATTATGAAGGTGAAGCAAAGAGAATTCCTTGCTCTTACACAAGGGAACATGATGGTAGCCGAGTATCTGAACAAGTTTAACAATCTGGCATGATACTCGACCCATGATGTATCCGCTGAGGAAAGGAAGGTTGATCGCTTCCTAGGCGGTCTAAACCATGCCCTCCATTGTCAGCTTTGTATTCCAGACGCTAGTAAACAAAGCCTTCATAGCCGAACGAGAGCTTAAGACTAGATACGATGACCGCAAGAGGAAGTTTGAACCCATGAAGGACAGCAAGGAGCAGATTGCAAAAAAGCCACGTACTTGGCAACCAAATACCACTGTCTACAAGCCCACTTGGAACAATAGTAACAACACTACCAAGACAATGAGCCAGAACAAGGCCTTCGGCAAACAGCCAGTGCTAAAGGATTGTCGCCGCAACAACACCTGTTTCACTTGCGACCAAAGTGCACACTATGCAAAGCAGTGCCCCACCAATAGCGGAAAGCCATCCTCCGACATCAAACCGTAGATAACCACTATTGGACGCCGCCCTAACTCTAAGTTTACCCAAGGACGCGTCTACCATATCTCTTCCGAGGAAGCATGCGAAGCTCCAGAAGTCATTATCGGCATGTTATCTGTTAACAACATACCAACAATAGTTTTATTTGATTCCGGGGCTTCCCACTCATTTATTTCCACGAGTTTTGCCGCCATACACCAATTTCCCCCTTCGTTGTTGGCTAAAATCATGGTGGTACAATCCCCTGTCTCTATACTCAGAACAAATCTCGTAAACCGGGATCTAGAAATATGGATACAAGGAGCTACCTTTCCAGCTGCACTAATTGTCATCAAATCCTCCGGATTAGATGTAATACTGGGAATGGTCTGGTTGGCACCCCATCAAGTGTGCATCAACTGTGCCACCAGAACTGTGACGCTAGTTAATCTGGCCGGCAAAACCATCCAGTTTATCGCCAACAACATGAAGAAAAGGAACGGAATGGCATACCAAGCAGATGTCATGGATATGAACTTGATTCCACTGGTATGTGAATTCCCAGATGAGTTCCCCGAGGAATTGTGAGGAATGCCACCTGACTGGTAGTTGGAATTCGCAATCGAATTAGTTCCCGGTACTGCCCCAATCTACAAGAAATACTATCATATACGAGGACCGGAATTGGCAGAGCTAAAGAAGCAGTTGGACTAATTACTGCAAAAAGGATACATCCGCCCAAGTATCTCACCATGGGGATCACCAGTTCTGTTCGTCAAGAAGAAGGATGGAAGTTTGCGAATGTGCATAGACTATCATCAGCTAAATGAGGTCACTATTAAAAACAAGTACCCACTACCACGCATCGACGACCTATTCGACCAGTTGAGTGGAGCATGAGTGTTCTCCAAGATTGACCTCAGGACTGGGTATCATCAACTCAAAATAAGAAAGGAAGATATACCCAAGACAGCGTTCACTACCCGATATGGCCTATATGAGTTCACGGTCATGTCATTTGGTCTGACAAATGCTCCATCCTATTTGATGAGTATGATGAACAAGGTCTTCATGGATTTCCTAGACAAATTCGTGGTAGTGTTAATTGATGATATACTGATATATTCTAAGGACGAAGAGAATCACAAGCGTCACCTCCGTGCTGTCTTGGAAAGACTAAGATCCCATCAACTGTATACTAAGTTCAGTAAATGCGAGTTCTGGCTGAAGGAAGTAGGATTTTTGGGACACATCCTGTCAGAACAAGGTGTGGCTGTCAACCCGAGTAAAGTAATATCAATGCTGAATTGGCAAACACGAGTCTCGGTGACCGAAGTTCGTAGCTTCCTGGGATTGGCAGGCTACTACCAACAATTCATAGAAGGCTTTTCCAAGATAGCCAAACCATTGACGGAACTGCTCAAGAAAAACCAGAGATTCGTATGGACGACAGCATGCGAAAGCAGTTTCCTGGAATTAAAGACAAGACTAACGACCGCACTTGTTTTAATCCTCCCGGATATTCACAAGAGTTTTGACATTTATTGTGACGCTTCCCGACGAGGAATTGGTTGTGTGCTGATGCAAGAAGGGAAGGTTGTAGCATACGCATCCCGACAGCTACGACCGCATGAAGAGAATTACCCCACTCATGACTTGGAGCCAGCAGCCGTGGTTCATGCCTTGAAAAATTGGAGGCATTACCTCACTGGACAACGATGTGAGATATGTACGGACCACAAAAGTCTTAAGTATATTTTCACCCAACCCGATCTGAATCTCAAGCAACGATGATGGCTTGAACTAGTCAAGGACTATGACCTTGGGATCAACTATCATCCAGGGAAAGCCAATGTGGTTGCAGACGCTCTTAGTCGAAAGCCAATCACGGTAAATGCACTACTGGAAAGTATGCATCTGAGACTGCAAGAAGAGTTCATTAGTCTCAACATGATATTATGCGGTCCAATTACCTAGAAACCCTGGAAATTACCCCCACCCTCATAGACGAAATCAAGAAAGCTCAAGAATCAGACGAAGGAATCAGGAAGATCAAAGGGTCACTGCCAAAGGGGAAGGACAAATCCTTCCGGGTAGATGACCAAGGCATACCATGGTTCAAAAAGCGGATATGCGTCCCTGACCAAAACAGCCTGAGACAGCAAATAATCAGAGAAGCACATGAGTCCGCATATTCTATTCATCCAGGAGGTACGAAGATGTACCAAGATCTGAGAAAGACATTTTGGTGGTCAGGGATGCGAAAGGATATAGCATATTATGTCCCCTGTTGTGATATATGCAACAAGGTTAAGGCGGAACACCAAAAGATCGTGGGGTTACTACAGCCTTTACCAGTTCCCCAATGGAAGTGGGACGACATATGCATGGACTTCATTGTCGGACTACCCAAGTCAATAAGAGGCAATGATGCTATCTGGGTCATTGTGAAAGTAGCTCACTTTATTCCGGTAAACACTACTTTCAACGCCAATCAACTGGCATAGTTATACATGTCCCGGATAGTAAGCCTACATGGGGTACCCAAGTCAATCACATCAGATAGAGGTTCTCTATTCACCTTGGCATTCTGGCTATGACTTCACCAGGCCTTGGGCACCATGCTGAATCACAATACCGCATACCACCCTCAGACGGATGGACAAACAGAAAGGGTGAATCAAATACTAGAGGATATGCTTCGGTCATGTGCCCTCACCCTTGGGCCCAAATGAGAAGATAGCCTACCCTATCCAGAATTTTCCTACAACAACACCTATCAGACAAGCCTGAAGATGTCACCCTTTGAAGCATTGTATGGCAGGAAGTGTCGAACCCCGTTGAATTGGTCACGAAAAGGAGAAGGTTGCATATTTGGGACCAACTTTATGCTGGAGGCCGAGAAACAGGTCAAGGATATTCCGGAACGCCTCCAAGCAGCCAAGTCCCACCAGAAAAGCTACTATGATCCAAAGCACCGAGAAGTGACCTTTGGACCAGGAGAATACGCCTATCTCCGAGTAACCCCCATGAAGGGAGTGAGAAGGTTTTGCACACGGGGAAAGCTTGCACCATGAAATATCGGTCCATTTCAAGTGATTGCAAGAAGAGGCAGAGTCGCCTATCAGTTAGAGCTAACACCCGAATTGTCAGATGTGCATGATGTCTTTCACATCTAACAGCTAAGAAAGTGTATTGCTCCTCCAATTAAGCCGGCAAATATGAGTGAGCTAGAATTGGTTAAAGATCCGACTTATGAGGAGAAACACATCAGAATCTTGGATGAGATGGAAAGAACTACCAGGAGTAAGGTGCTTAAGTTTTATAAGGTATTGTGGGAACACCATACCAAGGAAGAAGCTACATGGGAGAGAGAAGATTTCTTCAGACCCGCATATCCACACTTGTTCCCTGATCAACCGAATCTCGAGGACGAGATTCATCCTAAGGGGGTACGTTTGTAACACCCTGATTTTTCAAACCTTTTCTTTTTAAAATATTTTGAAGATCACTAGCAACTTGGTGGATTTTCAAATTCTCAAAGCAAGTGGGATTATGAAATTTTCTGATTTCTTGTCTCAAACAATCAAAAACCATTTGCTTCTTACCAAAACCTTTCTGAGATTTATTTGCAATATTTTATTCTATTAAATAATTCTATTTTTGTGTTTTGGGAATTAAGCCATCACTATGGGTTGTGAAGCAACCTATAGCTTGGATGAGCTTTAAGACCCAATAATTTTGCAACATCTTCTCAAGGTCATATGATTTCAAAATATTCAAAACTATTTCTTTGTCCAATGGATAATTATGGCCAGAATAATTATTTCTTCTCTGACCAGAATTATCCCTTTGTGAAGCAACCCTATGATTCCTGTTTTGAAAAATTCCAAATAAATTCCTGTAGTTACTAAGAATCATATATGGTTCCAATATGTAAAAATATCCCATGGTCCAGTACAAATTTTGAGCAAAAACACTCTGCTAAGTTTCTGCTAAAACAGGACCTTTGTGAAGGAAGTGCTAGCTAGGGGTGCACAATGGAGCTACAAATTTTTGGGCATGTGTGCACTACCAAATGACACTTCCCACCAAATGTCACTGGTAGCAATGCTTGCAATTGAGTGCTAGGAGATCATTTGTGTTCTGGACCACAAAGGTGGTTTACAAAGGAACTATATTCATTTGATCTTCAAACCTTTCCAAATTTTGCCAGTTTAGAGTCTTTTCTATGTTGATTCTATTACACATCTTATCTTGCTCTTATCCCAACCCTGTTGAGCTCCAGAACCTCCCAAAGTCTGATGGCAGAACCTGTTGTTGATGTTCCTAGTCGCCGTAGAGCTTCTATGCTCAAGCAAGTAGTGGATGGTGACTGATCGAAGGCTGGTCGACGCAATAGACAAGGTTTCAAGGCTTGTGTGGCATGAGGGTGGCCGCAACCGTGGTGACCACGGTGCTGGCATGCCACAGAGCACGCTCTGCGTAGCTCCAGTAACAATCGAGCCGTCCCGAACCGTCAATCGCTGCCCGCCTTGTCCGAAGCGCCGACGAGGTCCCTGGTAGCCACGTGGCAGCTCCCGAACCCTCTGGTTTGCCGGGGAAGGCCGCCGTCGCTCCCGGCCAAGCTCCGCCACGGGCAACACAGTGAGCTTCGACCACTGTGGTCGTCCGCACGCCATTAATGGCTCCGGACATGTCCCATCGCTCCCCTGACCTCCTCCATCACCTCACCACCGAGCCGCGACAGCCAGCTCGCCGTCCTTGCTCCAGTGGCAAGCCGAGCCTCGCCTCTTCGAGAGAGCTCGGCAGCGCTCTTCGCTGGGCTATTTAAGGCGCTGCCCGAACCCCTCCTAGCTCCCACCCCTCTCCTCCACCTCTGGATTAGCCCTAGAGAACCCTAGCAAGAGCCGGGAGCTCATCTCCCCCAGCTCCGGCGACAAGCTCCGCCGCCAAATCCCCTCTGCGCCAGCCTCCTCCGCCCCTCCCCAGTCAAATCCATGGCCACCAGTGTGTTCCTCGGGTCCCTCTGGTGCTCCTCGAGCCGTCGGTGAGTTGAATCCCTGCCGGAATCGTCGCTGTCGACGACCACCGTAGCCTCCCCCCCGATGGAGAAGAAGGGTCGACGCAGTCCGTCAACCTCCGGAGGAGCTACAGGTACAGGGAGGATCGCCATCGAGTGCTCGTTCCGTTCCCATCATCTCCCAGTCTCTCTACCGTCTCTAACGCTGGTGAGCATCGCTGGTGAGCCGCCCTCCTCTGTTCCCCATCCTCCCTCTCTGTTTAAAAGGGGCATGCCCCACCTGCCAGTGGTTGCGGCCTACGGCCAAAGCGTTAAGTGGAGGCGCCCCTTCACTTTACGCCTTCGACGTGGCCCCTCCCAGAATTTCTATTTCTTTTATTAATTCCAGTTTTAAACAGAAACTTTGACAATTTAAATATTTTCATTTACAAGTCCAAATCACTTGATTCTTTTTGCATTGGGTTGGTATTCAAATTCTTTACAATATGGTAAATTTTGGTATTTTTCCCACACTCGTAGAATTTCTGGTTAATAAATAGTATTTAATGCTTTTCCTTTTATTTTGCTATTTCCAACACATTTTTCAGAGGGAATCTTTGAAGACGAGGAGTGTTTAAACAACCCCACAGATCAAGGTAAGCCATCAGATCCATGTGATGTAGTTTTTCATAGCATAGCTCACATATTCATGCATTAAACTTGCTTAACTTACTAAGAAAATAATGATTTAATAAATGATCATATAGATATATATGCTTATGGTTATGAATCACTATGGTTACTATGATATGATGGATGATCATGAGTCATCTGACCGGGCATAATCGTACAACCACCTCTTGCCGGTATGGGAAGGCCATGATTTGAGCTGTCCGCGTGATCTCTCACCGATATGCCCCAAAGAGGGAGGGTTATGCATGCGTGCCACCTTGGCCCGGTGAGCGGTGATAACTCTGTGATCCCAGTTAAGTTGAGTTGGGCCCGTCCCCGTTTGGGACAATTTTGTTTGGCCACAACAGTGGCAGGTGTCATGAGGACACAGGGCCACCCAAGGCAGGACTCCAGAAGGGAGTGGTTGTCGGGGATATGATGAGAGAATCACGGGTCAGGCTAGTCTCGTTGGAGCAATGCTGGTCCACCCGAATGGGATGACGAGGACAATGCTCCAAAGTGTGGGTAAAGTGTGCAACCTCTACAGAGTGTCAAAACTATTCGAATAGCCGTGTCCACGGTAATGGACAACCCGACCATACCTCAGTAGATGGTAACCCGTGTGGATGTTAGTAATGATGGAAGAACTCTCTAGTTGAGTGGAGATGCTTGATAAGCATTCCGGTGGTTGTGAGACAACCCCGGACATGAGTAAGTGGATGTTATAAAGCCAAGTGGTATTATTCTTAATTTGTTGCCATTCTATTGTTTGCAGCATTGCTTGGTTATTATGAGCTTGCGAGTACATTCCAAGTACTCACCTGGCATATCATGCCAGATGCAGGAGAAGCCGAGGACGTAGGTCCTGATGCTGCATACTAGGAAGTGTTCACAGCAATGTCCCTGTGTAAGGAGTTGCCGCTATGTTCCGCTACGCCGTAGAAGTACTCACTAGTTTCGAGGCCCCGCTATGTCTCATAAATAATGTAGATATTGTGCTGCACCAAGGGTGCCTTTGGCCTCGCTATCATTGTAAAATATTCTCTTGTAACATTATGCTATCAATAAAGTTAGTTCAATTCTGTGCCGAGTTGTTGAGTGTTTCCATAAGACATGATCTTTGGGTTGGAAACACTGGTAATCCAATTCGTTGAATCGGGGTGCCACATCAAGCCAGCAAGCCAACCAAGAGTTCGGCATCGTGAAGGCTCTTCACCAACATTGTCGCCATGGATTACACAGAGTGGGCACACCAGCATCACCACGCAGTCACTCCACCAAGACGGCAATGACCGTGTCACAGATTTTGACCTGCGTTGGCATCGTCGTGCCACCTCTTCTTCAAGCCAACGTCCAATACACTGACCTATTTTGACACATAGACTGACATGGAGGCTCGAACATATCCCCTCTGACCTGCTACGACACTTCGGCTAGACCAGGGGCTCCCCCATCTCTTCATTAACCTACTCCGGGGACTTCGATGTCACTATCCGACCAGCTTTGTCACGGAAGCTGGACCGGGGTCTTCTCCTTGCCACCCCACCAATGATGTGTCACCACTTTGTCGATCCAAGCTACTCGCTTGGTCAGCTAGAGCTTGGGTGCTAGGATTTGGCCTAGGCCAATGACTATGTCTCCGTCCTCTCACATGCCTCGACCACATCCGCAACCTGAGCACATTAACCAGCTAAATCGCTTTCATGCTCATTTTTCTAAATTTCCTTATTTTTGTGTGGTTCAAACAAGTGTTATATTTGTATTAAATAGAAAAATTCTTAAAAAAACTTAGTTTGTTAAAAACATTGTTTGTTTAAATCACTTTTTCCCCATATTAATTGGGGGCTCTTAAAGTTGTATGAGCCATTTTATGATTAATGTTCTCTTCTTAGTCATTGCAAAGTCTTTTTCAACCACTCCTTTGTCGAATCGAGTGTTCGTCAATAGTCGGATAGCGTGGTTTCACTCTGAAGCCATTCGCGTTTAGTTTTCTGAACTATGCTATGAGAAGCACTCCGCCTTGGGGAAAGGAGGTTGAAGCCGACGGCTAACCTACTTGAAGTTTGAAGACTGGATGTGTCATGTTAAAGCACAACGGAAGCACAAAATAGCTTTAAGACCAATTCCATATTGGCACCAAAAAACTTGATTTAATTCATATGAAAAGTGTGTATATAATTTTTTTTGAGCTCATGACACTCTTAACTATTTGTATGTTTTCCTTTCAGGGGGCAGGACATCCTCTTGACCGAGGTGCTCTATGTGAAAATTCTGCACAGGGATGATTTTTCTTTTCTGATCCACAATTCTGCACCTTCTTGTCTACCTGCACGTCGATGTTAAGCAAGTTACTGAGGAGATACAATCCTAAGGTTGCTCATGCTGCCTAACCCATGCCTCGAGGGCTACTTCATTGGCGATTCAACGTAGTAAAATTCAAAAGTGCAATATGGTTTCCGTGGAGATTATGATCCTCGGGTTGGTTAGCCACACCCAAGCAGAGTCGTGGGAGCTATTGCGCACCGTGTATCCATTCTGCAAGTAGGTTGTCGAGCAAGGACTTGATACTGAGGTCGATTTTGCGAATCGACCTCAGTCTCAGTGGTTACTAGGATCCGCGGTTTTTTATCCTTCAGGTGCATCCCAGCTATTAGGTTGACACGCTCCTTGAGGGCTACTCGTTGTACATATCGGTAGTAACTAAATTTATTGATCATAAATAAATTCCGCCGAAAACAGCCCAAGACTAAGGTGGTGCACCACCTCGAAAACAGAGCGGCATAAAGCTCCACTCCAAGAAGCTGGTTCCATAGTTAACTTTTTTGGATTTAAGCTCGGCTAACTTCCTTAAAACAAATCAAGACTGAGGTGGTCTATGACTCCACGAATGAAGTGAGGTGTTGTAGCTCGGCTGCAAAAAGACATCGTCACATGGAAAAAGCTTCGAACGAAAGGTGTGACATAAAACTAACAAGACATTGATAAAGGTCAAGAACTTAAAGGGCGTCCTCGGATGTCTGTCGTGTGAACTCCTCGGATACCTGATGTGTGAACTCTTCTGATAGACCTTAGCAATCCTCAAGATTGGAGATTGGCAGATTTGTTGAACCAATTTGCAAGACCGACAATCAAAGACAAAGAATAGTTTGGAAGAATCGACGAGCATCCCCAACTTGAAGACCGGTTTAGGGGGCTACTGACTATGTCCTACACTAGGCGTATTCATTATGTCGTCTCCCGACAGGGAGGGCCGGACCGAGGATCCCATGGTGGTTCACTAATGGGACACTTCGGGCAGCCCATGGCGCATACGAGGAAGATTCCACAAGACTTGGCGATCAATACAAAGATTTCTCTCCACCGATGTAGCCGACTAGGATTCTTGTTATCCTAGGCCTCCGGTACATTATATAAGCCGATAGTCGATAGAGGATAATATCTCATATTCATTACAACTTAGATCAACAATCTCAAGGTAGATACATGTACTCCGAGCGATCCTCATATAAATACAATCAAAAGTAGGACGTAGGGTATTTTCTTTTCAAGAGAGCCCGAACCAAGGTAAAATCTTGTGTCCATGTTACCATCGCTCCAAGACACCTAGCGTAGGACCCCTACCTCAAGATATGTTGGATTTAGCACTCACACCTTTGTTTCTAAATGTAAGACCTTTTAGAATAACAATATAGACTACATACATAGAAAAATGAGTGAATGTACACTCTAAAATATGTCTATATACATTTGTACGTAATCCATATTGGGATCTCTAAAAGGACTTATATTTAGGAATCGAGGGAGTATTTTGCAGTAAAATACAACTAATTTGTTACATGGGTTCACCAAAATAAGTTATGTATATAGACCAAAGCTATTGTGTTTGTTTTTGTTGCCTCATTAATAAATTATTTCTCATACTACTAATGTTCAAATTCAACTTTTTAGCAAGCTATGGAAAAAAATGCTGGAACCACCACAACCTCGTGAAGATGACGAGGCAAACTCAACCACAATGTCAACTCTTGCTGTAGTGGATCAATATCTCTCCATTAAAAGCATCAAAAGAACCTTTCTGTGTAATATTGGCTAGTTTTTAAAGCAACCTCGTCCAAACTGCGTCATGAACAAGATGTCCAAGCTCGACAGAACGATATAGTTTCGCTCTAGACACAAGTCCAATCCCTAGTGGAGACCCTTTGTGAAAAAAGAACACCAATTGTCAGATGTCATGAAGATATGCATGGTTTTGAAATCAGACTATCACGCATTTGATTGATTGTTTATGAGCCTAGGAGAAATGAAGGCGAAGGTTATGGTACTCTATTAGACACTATAGTATGAAAACATATTAGTCAGGTCAATTGATCTGAGCTTCTAGACTTCTGATGGTGCATTCATCTGCTGAACTGTAAACTTTTATGCCAGACGGCCTTTTGCTATATGGGTATAATTTATTTTGTTGTGGTACAACATTTGTTCTTAACATGCAGCCACCCGCTATAGTAAACATCATGCCATTTTTGTATATTGTAGGTTTATTGTTAGCTAATGTATTTGGTTCCATCATTCTGATTTTTTTTAGGGGAGGGGGTCACTATTCTGCTTGTAGGCAGAAAGCACCATAGGAGGCCAACAAGCCAAAACACACGAACCGGTCCACACGCATGGATGACAAGAATTGACTTGGCCCTGGACTGCATGTTGAACAATTCTGGGACCTAATGGGCTGGCATTCAACTGAAAATAATTGGACCAAAATCAATGAAGGCCCCAAAATATCTTGCCATAAACATATGGCCATAACATGGGTCCATAGTAACAATGGGTCATTAACAAGCCCAAACTAAGATGCATGACTTATTTGTCTCATACATATTACGGGCCTTTACCAGGACGAAACACAACTCGTGCCATGATGGGCCATAAGATACCCAATAATTTTAGCAGGCCGAAAGAAAGCTTAGGCCTGAAATGTTCTAGGAAGCCAATGGGCCAATAGCAGACCGAACCGTACTTAGACCAGTGTTGACCCAATTACATGTTGGGTTGTTAACAGGCCAAATGTCGCTCGGCGATAAATGCGTCGACGTACTACACGGGCCTTTAACAGGGTCGATGTTAAGGTGGGCCAAAATTGTTTCCTCGAGGACATGGGTCGTTAATATGATTAATGTCATGTCGGACTATAATTGGCCCAAGTGTACTGTCAAACATTACCTAGCCGAAAGTTACGTAGATTAGGAAAAAGCCCAATTATTTAACGGGCCGCTAATAAGCTGAAAGATAGACGTGACAGTAAACGGCCAAATTCCAGCATGGGCATTTAATAGGATGAAAACGCTTCGGGTCCTAATTGGTCCCATAACCATAGTATATAGTTAACATGCTGCAAGTGCCGATGGGCCGCAAGGACATCGAAAGGAAAACGGGTCATTGATGGGCGGAATTAATACCCACCTTATGGTTCGTTGCAATAAATGGGTCATGTGCAAGCAAGCCATTATTGGGCCGGCCTATTTATACTAAATGGGCCTCTATTATGTCGTGACATGTGTTGACGTATCATAGGCGCCTCTCGTCTAATGGATGGTTGACATCTGTCACAACGTAGAGCAGACACGTGGTTCCGTTTGAGAATGATAAAATGACATGTAGAAAATCGTCGTTGGTTGGAGCCATTAATGGTTATCAGATCCAAAACCGGCACCGATAGCTTAATAGTGACCCATTATGGTGGCTGCCATGTGTTGGTTACCCTTGAAGAAATCACTTGTATGATGCGTCATTTATCTTCATAGAAGTGGATATTTCTATGATGATAATTTGAGTATAGTCATGGACCACTTCCACGGCAGCACATGTGTGACTATCTTCATTCTGTCATAAAATCGTCTTGGATGTACATATGTAACAGAAAAGGGGACCTACTGTGACAAACACTTATAATCATGGAAGTGGTTTTTGTAGTGCTTAGGGTACGTTTGGTTCATATCACCAACCAGAATGTCATGGGTTGGACCCGTTCCCAGGCCTCGATCCAATGTTTAGTTCTTAACCGGGATGGGACCTACTCATTCCCAAAGACCGAATATTCGGTTGATATCTGAAACCGACTGATACCTTCAAACTAAAGTAATTGCAAGATAGCGGTCGTTCTCTCCCTTCCCTCCCCCTTAACCCTATCCCCTCCCTATCTGTGCATCGTTGTTCTCTCATTCAAGGGCAGACCTATGTTGAGGTGAGTGGGGACCCAGGCCCCCACTCATAATTTGAAACCAGTAATATTTCCTTGTGTTTTTGGAAAATATGCTAAAATTCTTTGATTTTTAAAGATTTTGCCCCCATTCGGGTACTTTGTTTTGGGAACAACGCATGCAAGACAAAAAAAATCATACGAATACCCAAGATCTATCTATGGAGATGCCTAACAATGAGAGGCGGAGTGTGTCTATGTACCTCGTAGACCATTAAGCTGAACCATATATAATGCGGTAGATGTAGTCATACTCTTCACAGTCCAATCGCGATCCAATCCAATCTGGCACCAAACGGACGGTGCCTCCGACTTCAGGACATGTGCAGCTCAATGACGTATCCACCTCCTTAATCTATCAAGTGAGGGCTTTGTCAACACACCCCCGTGGTGGCGATGGTGGTGGTGCGGCACCGACAATGCCTTGCTAAGCGATGTTGGGACAAGGAGATGGGAGAGATGGAGGGTGCATTGGCAATGCCTTGTGAAGGGGTGAGTGCGCACAACCTCTCTTATTCCTTTATATAGGGGTGTGGGAAGGGCGGCCAGCCCTAGACCCTCCACCAAGGGAGAGGCGGCGGCCTAGGGGGATACTTGACCTCCACTGCAAGGTGGGGCGCCCTCCCCACTTAGGGTCCCCCCTCCTAGCCCATGGGCCATTTATGGGGCTGGACCAACAAGGACAGGACGCCCCCTTAAATCCCATGCTAGCCAAGGGGCATGGTGAAATCCTCTGTGGACTTGGGGACCCCTCCAGAATCCTCCACAAGCTTCACGGTACAATATCGGCAAAACCCAAAACTTTTTCGATGGCCAAAATATGACTTCCCATATATAAATATTTACCTTGGAACCATATCGGAGCTCACTGTGACGTCTCGTATCTCATAAGGACTCCGAACAACATTCGCTCACCAAGGCGCATATCCCAATACTAGTCTAGCATCACCGAATGTTATGTGTGCGGACCCTATGGGTTTGAGAATCATGCAAACATGACCGAGAACCTCTCTGCTCAATAACCAATAGTGGTACCTACATGGCCATATTGGTTGCTACATATTCCAGAAAGATTTATATCGGTCTAATCACGATGTCAAGGAATCAGTTTATCACGTATGCAATTCCCTTTGTCTCGCGATATGTTACTTGCCCGAGATTCGATCGTCGGTATCTCCATACATAGTTCAATCTTTATAATGGCAAGTCTATTTACTTGATCTGTAATACAAGATCACATGACTAAACTCATTAGTTACATGCTTGCGAGCTTCTTCTGATGTTGTGTATTACCAAGAGGGTCCGGAGATATCTCTCCATCATACAAAGTGAAAAAACCTAGTCTCGACCCGTGCCAACCCAACAAACACTTTTGAAGATACCTGTAGAGCACCTTTATGATCACACAGTTTTGAAGTGATGTTTGAATACACATTGAGTATTCCTCTGGTGTGAGGAAGTTGCATGATCTCGTGGTCTAAGGAACAAATACTTGACATGATGAAAGATGTAGAAAAAACTAGCTGAAACGATCATATGCTAAGCTTATGGTTGAGTCTCGACCATCACATTATTCTCCTAATGATGTGATCCCATTATCAAATGATATCTCATGCATATGGTCAAAAAAAATTAACCATCTTGGATCAATGATCTAGTCTAGTAAAGGCTCACTAGGGAGATGGTGTTGTTTATATATCCATACATGTATTTAAGTTTCCGATTAATACAATTCTAGCATGGAAAATAAATGTTTATTATGAACAATGAAATATGATAATAACTAATTTATTATTGCCTCTATGGAATATTTCCCACAATCTCCCTCTTGCACTAGAGTCAATAATCTAGTTCAGATTGCAATGTGATTAACACCCAACGAGTTCTAGGGCTAATCATGTTTTTCTTGTGAGAGAGGTTTTAGTCAAAGGGTTTGCAATATGTAGATCCATGTGTACTTTGCAAATATCTATGTCATATTGTAGATGTTGCTACCACGCTCTATTTGGAGCTATACCAAATGACTGCTCTGCTATACGTATCCGGTTTGCGACTCAGAGCCATTTGGATCAGTTTCAAAGGTTGCATCGACTTAACCCTTTATGACGAACTCTTGGTCACCTCCATAAATGAGAAGCATTTCCTTAGTCATGTTAAGGTACCTAAGTATATTTTTTGACTACTGTCCACTGATCCACTCCTGGATGACTCTAGTACCTCTTGTTCCAGACTCATGGCAAGGCACACATCAGGTATACACAACATGACATATATTACACAGCCTATGGATGAGGCATTGGGGACGGCCATCATCCTTTCTCTTTGTTCTGTCGTGGTCAATCTTTGAATCTTACACAACATCACACCTTGCAACACAGACAAGAACTCCTTCTTTGACTGATCCATGTTCAACTCCTTCAAATCATGTCAAGGTATGTTCTTTGTGAAATTCTTATGAGGCGTCTTGATCTATCTCTATAGATCTTGATGCCCAATATGTAAGCAGATTTACTCAGGTCTTCTTTTGAAAAGCTCCTTTAAAATAACCCTTTATGATTTACAGAAAGGGCCAATTCCATTTCCCCCCTCACTTTGGCCCAACCTCATCTTTACCCCTAAATAAAAGTAGTGTCAACTTTACCCCTCTTCTGTTAGGTGCCATTATGGAAATACCCTTTTGTGTCGTTTCTGTCGGGTCAAAGGGGTTTGACCATCATCAAGATGTTTCCTCCACATTGTTGCCCCTCTATGCATATGTGTCTTACAAGTGGGACCTGCCCCTTTCTATCTCTTATAGGTGGACCCCAACTCAAAAAAGCTCTCATAACATCACTAACATGTGGGCCACGAGACGCGAGGTCAAGGTCAACTGGGATTAAATTTAACACTAAGCAGACTTAGTTAGCTGGCTAATTAAACAAGAGGGGCCCATGTGTCATAGACTAAACTAAAAAATGTCACGTCATCTCACCATAGATTAGCCACGGGGACCAAAAATGACGCTGTATGCTCGCTACGGGGCACCAAATCACTCGTCGATGGGTGCTAAAGATAGCTTGGATCGAGCCACATCTTCTGGTGGTGGTTCTGGTAGTAGGGGTCAGCGGTAAAGGGCCGGTGGTGAGCTTTGGTGACGAGCATAGCAGGGTTCTACAGGCGCGATGGGGATGGTAGTGCAGAGGCAGGGTAGTCCTAGCACGGCGACAACGTTGGGCTGGGGCGCCGCCGACGCACTCCAAGATGCCTTCGATGGCCGACGTAGACAAGCATGCGATGACACATATTGTCTACTCATGGAGGCAACAAGTGGACGCGGGAAAAATTGGATACGCGCATGGGGCTGCCATTTCCGGGTCGAAACCCACCGGACCCGGTCACTCCGGTGGCCTGGAAGCTATGGGTAGCCGTCGATGGTCGTCGGAGTTCGAGTAGCTCGACATCTTGATGTGTAGGGAACTCCTCCCCTTCCTATTGTCGTTCATTCCATGTAGATAGAAAAATAGTTCAAAGGAGAAGGAGGAGGTGAGGGAGAGAGGAGCAGGGCGAAGACTAGCATAGACATTGCCTCCAGCGATGGAGACCAAGCCGGGGTGAAGGTGCACCACTCGACAACGCTCCTCCCAATCTTGTTCAAAGACAGACTCACATAAGGAGATAGAGAGGGAAGGTCAGAGAGGGAAAGATTTTTTTCTTTCATTTTTCCTAGGGTTGGTCCTACATGTAAGTGAAAGATGCCGAGAGGGGCAATTATGTCCAGGAAACATCTTGGTGATGGTCAAACCCCTTTGACGAGACGGAAATGTCACGGAGGAGAATTTCCATAATGGAACCTAACAGAAGAGGGGCATAGTTGAGCATCATTTTTATTTAGGGGTAAAGATGTGGTCGGTCCAAAGTTAGATGGGAAATGTAAATGTCCCTTCCAGAAATTCAACACCATTTCCATTCAATAATATGGCATCGACATATACTATCAGAAATGATACTGAGCTCCCACTCACTTTCTTGTAAATACAAGTTTCCCATAAACTTTTATAAACCCAAAAGCTTGGATCACCTCATAAAAGTATATACTCCAACTCCGAGATGCTTGCACCAGTCCATAGATGGATCTCTGGAGCTTGCATATATTTTAGCAGCCTTTGGATCAACAAAACCTTTTGGTTGCATCATATTCAACCTTTCCTGAAGGAACCTTTTAAGGAAGCATCGTTTTTGACATCCATCTGCCAGATTTTATGAACAAAAAATGCAGCAATTGCTAACATAATCCTTACAAACTTTAGCATCACTACGGGTGAGAAAGTATCATCATAGTCAACACTATGAACTTATCGTAAACCCCTTTGTGACAAGTCAATCTTTATAGATGGTTACATACCATAAGTGTATGTCTTCTTCTTAAAGATATATTTGTTCTCAAACATGGGTCCTATCTCAGATTTCATGGCCTCCAGCCATTTATCCTAATCTGGGCCCATCATTGCTTCCTCATAGTTCGTAGGCTCATCATTGTCTAACAACATGACTTCCAAGACAAGATCATCGTACAACTTACGACAGTACGTGTCCTTGCCAACCTAGAAGGTTTGGTAGTGGCTCTATTCGATGTTTCATGATCATCACCATTAACTTACTCTTCAATTCGTGTATGCATCACGGGAACACTTTTCTTATGTTGCGCTACTTTCCAATTCAAGTGAAGGTTCGGTAACCTCATTAAGTTCTTACTTCCTTACACTAACTTCATTTGAAAGAAACTCCTTCTCTAGAAGGTATACCCAATTGTTGCTTTATGGTATCCTATGAAAGTGCACTTCTCCACTTTGGGTTCGATCTTAACAGGCATAAGAGTCGCATTCCAAAACTTTAAGAAACAACAACATAGGTTTCTTGCTAAACCATAGTTCATACAATGTCGTCCCAATGGACTTAGATGGTTCCCTATTTAAAGTGAATGTAATTGTCTCGAATACATAACCCCAAAATGATAGTGGAAAATTGGTAAGAGGCATCATATACACACCATATCCAATAGAGTATTGTTACGATGTTCAGACACACCATTACTTTGTAGTGTTCCAGGAGGCATGAGTTGTGAAACAATATCCACATTGTCTTAAATGCATAACAAACTCGCAACTCACATATTGCCCTCCATTATTAGATTGTAAAAATGATATCTTCTTGGTATGATGATTTTAAAATTCACTACGAAATTGCTTGAACTTTTCAAAAGTTTTAGACTTGTGTTTCATTAAGTAAATATAGCCGCATCCACTTAAATTATTTGTGAAGGTAAGAAAATAATGGTGTCCACTGTGTGCTTCGACACTCATTGGACCGCATACATCAGTATGTATTATTTCCAACAAGTCACTTGCTCGCTCCATTGTATCAAAAAATGGGGTTTTAGTCATCTTGCTAATGAGGCATGGTTCACATGTCTAAAGTGATTCAAAATTGAGTGATGCCAAAACTCCATCAAAATGGAGTTTCTTCACACGTATTACACCAATACGACCTAAGCGACATTGCCACAAGTATGTGCTACCATCATCATTAACTTTGCATCTTTTGGCATCAATATTATGAACATGTGTATCACTACGATCGAGATTCAATAAGAATAAACCATTCACATTGGGTGCATGACCATAAAAGATATTATTCATATAAACAGAACAACCATTGTTCTCTCACTTAAGTGGATAATTGTGTCGCAATAAACAAGATTCACATATAATGTTCATGCTCAACGCAAGCACCAAATAACATTTATTTAGGTTTAAAACTAATCCCGAAGGTAGAGGGAGCGTGTCAATGGAGATGACATCAACCTTGGATACACTTCCAACACGCATCGTCACCTTGTCCTTAGCTAGTCTTCGCTTATTTCTGGGGTCCTATTTGTAGTTACAAATATTAGAAAATAAACTCCTATTAAATATCCAGGGGTTAATACAAGCACTAGTAAGGTACACATCAATAACATGTATATCAAATATACCTTTGTTGGCGTTACGAGCCTTCTTATCTACCAAGTACTTGGGGACTTCTGCTTCGGGTAATTGTTTCCCCTTACAATCGAAGCACTCTATCTTGGGTTTGGGTCCAGCCTTGGGTTTGTTTGTGGAGCGGCAATTAGCTTTCCATTCTTGAAGTTTCCCTTCTTGACCTTGACCTTCTTGAAACGAGTTCCCTTATTATCAATCAACACTTGATGCTCCTTCTTGATTTCTACCTCCGTGGCTTTAAGCATCGCGAATAGCTCAGGAATCTTCTTATCCATCCCTTGCATATCATAGTTCATCATGAAGCTCTTGTAGCTTGGTGGTAATGACTGGATAACTCTTTGATTCACCACTTCATCTAAAAGATTAACTGCCAACTGATTCAAGTGATTGTAATACCCAGACATTCTGAGCACATGCTCACTAGTCGAGTTGTTCTCCTCGAATTTGCAGCCAAAAAACTCGTTGGAGGTCTCATACTTCTCGACACGGGCGTGAGCCTGGAATACCAATTTAAGCTCTTGGAACATATCATATGATTTGTGGTCCTCAAAAAGTCCTTGGAGCGCCAGTTCTAAGTTGTAAAGCATGACGTACTGAACTATCCACTAGTCATCAGAACGTGCTTGTCAGACATTCACAACATCCACATACGATGATGGAGGGGGTGGTGCATCGAGTGGTGCATCAAGTACATAAGCCTTTTGTGCAGCAGTGAGGACAATCTTCAAATTACGGACCCATTCTGCAAAGTTGCTTCCATAATCTTTCAACTTAGTTTTCTCTAGAAATTCATTAAAATTCATGGGAGCTACAACGCGAGCCATTGATCTGCAACATAATTTAGCAAAGACATTTAGACTATGTTCATAATTATTGGTTCAGTTAATCAAATTACTAATGAACTCCTCCATTTAAATCAACATCCCTCAAGTTTTCTCAGTGTTACATTATCCAAATTCACCAACTCAAGTTCAATCATCACGTGAGATGAGGTGGTTTCAAAGGTGAACATCTCCATGTTGATCATATCTTTTATATGACTCATGTTCAACCTTTCGGTCTGCCGTGTTTCGAGGCCATGTTTGTACATGCTAGGCTCGTCAATTTTAACTCAAGTATTATGCATGTGTAAAAATGGCTTACACCCGTTGTATATGAACGAAGAGTCTATCACACCCGATCATCACGAGGTGCTTCAAAATGATGAACTTTTGCAATGGTGCATACTTAGGGAGAACAAATTTATCTTGAAATTAAGTGAAGGTAACATCTTATAATGTTATTGTCGTCCTAAGAAAAATAAGATGCATAAGAGATAACATCACATGCAATCAATATGTGACATGATATGGCCATCATCGTCTTGTGCTTTTGATCTCCATCTCGAAAACACTCGCATGATGTCCATAGTCGCCGGCATGACACCATGATCTCCATCGTCACCGGCATGACACCATGATCTCCATCATTGTGTCATCATGTAGTTGTCTCCACCATATATTGATTCTACAAGTATTGCTAACACATGGCAATAAAGTAAAGCAATTATGACGTTTAATGATTGACATGCAAGGCATTTCATAAATTAAAGACAACCATATTTCTCCTGCCGGTTGTTGTACTCATAGACATGCAAGTCATGAAAAACTACTACAAAACATGATCATCTCATATATCAACATATATAAAATCATGTTTTGCCCATATCACATCACAACTGCTAGGCCCCTGGGACCGGGGGTGCCCAGACCCATCGGTCTACGGCCTCAGGCGTGGCACGGTTGTTCAAGCCTCGCCCGCCCATCGGTGGACCAAACAAGGGAGACCCTCGTGAGGGCCCTAGCCTCGCGAGGGGACTGTCTGAGGATCATCATCGAGGACCGCGAGAAGGCGCTCGTTGCGAGGGCGCGCCCTGAAGCTACCACAAGGCCCTCGCGAGGCAGGCTCGCCGAGGGCATCCTCGTAGGGCCCCATGGTCGTGTGCCCCGCGTGGGTGACGTAGGTTGCGCATGCAGCAGAGGAGCGGTGCGAGAAGGCATGGGAAAGAGAGATTTTCACTTTCGTGCTCAGGAAGCAAGGTCAGCTAGAGGGCCCCCAAAGCAACCACAAAGGCTTCCTAATAGATGCAAGAGGTCTAAGGCTGAGGGCTCGGCAGGGCGGAGGTCACCCCCGAGCTCACCAACACATCATGGGGAAGACCTTTGGTAGGCAAAGAATGCTTTTGTCAGGGGGGACTGTACTCTAGTCCCCTTTAAAAATGGTCGTTGTGGCAACCTTTACCGTCTTGTAAAACAGAGGACCAACGTCTATAGTAGGGGGGTCATCATTTTCCGCTAAGGTAAGAACCCACCCTTGTACTCGTCTTCCACCACAAGCAATCCAAACAAGCAAGAGTGGGGTGTTACAACGCAAGGTGGCCCGAACATGGGTAAACTGCTCGTCTGTTCCCTTTCATTTTTCTTAAATCAAGTCACCGAAGAGTTGCAGTGAAGTTGAGAGGTAGAAGAGGGTTGGAGAACGAGCGCAATTTAGAGTTCGAACCTTTTTTGGTCTGTGGAGCCCCGATTTTGACATTTTGCATGCTAGGTAGGGGTGCACAACCGTTCTACAAATCTGTCTTGGACTCGGGCTTCACCAACTCCATGGCAGACGCCCACCACCCGCGCGCCGAGAAGGCGGCCGCTCGGTGCACCGGCATCACCGTATTTGACGGACCCACCGCCTGGGGACGGCGTGTTTCTCCTTGCCTTCACCGACAGTGGGACGATGGCCGCGCCATGGCCCGCCTCCCTCACATCAGTCGTGGATAGGCAGACGCCTGCACCTCACCGTGCATGGCCCGTGGGCCTCTCCATCCTCAGCTAGCAGGTCCAGGGCACGTCGCCGACTAGCGTCGGCGCGTTAGGCTCACCGCCGTTCCCGGAGGAGACAGGGCATTTCTTCCATCGCCTTGCTCCCTATTTATATACGTGGGAGGATTAGAGCATGGCTCCCGGGGCATTGGACCAAGCGTGCATCGGCGCGATGCAACCCCAGCTGATGGTGGCACCAAGGCGCGTCGGGGGCACCACGAGATTGCTTGCATCCTAGGTGGAGCCCAGGCACCGGGCGATGGCCGGCACTCCAAGCCATTCTTCCGTAGGGCGGGCGCGACCCCCGAGGGGCGAGAGAACATGCGGCTCCCAGGGACTGTTCCCGGGCTTGCTGGGGCGTTGGGCAGCATCACCTTCGGTGCGGGGGACCGCCTCGGGTTCTCCCCCCATAGTGTGCACTCCCATCATCGGGGGACCAAGACCCTCATCGACGAGGGCGTCGGGCTCAACGTCGTCTTTGTCACGGTTTACGAGGCGCTTCACGTGCCTTACGACCAGTTGAAGCCTACCGGACCCTTCTCTGGGGTAGTCGGCAAGACTGCGGCCCCTTGATAACCCACAAGTATAGGGGATCGCAACAGTTTTCAAGGGTAGAGTATTCAACGCAAATTTATTGATTCGACTCAAGGGTAAGCGAAAGAATATTCTCAAGTATTAGCAGTTGAGTTGTCAATTCAACCACACCTGAAAGATTTAGTGTCTGCAGCAAAGTATCAGTAGCAAAGTGGGGTGATAGCAACCGTAGCAACAGTAACTAGTAGCAGCAAAGTAACAGCAGTAGCAATAGAGTAAAAGTAGCAGAAGTGACAGTAGAAGCGGCAAAGTTACGTAGCAAGGACCAGTAGGAAAAACTCGTAGGCATTGGATCGGTGATAGATGATTATGCCGGATGCTATTCATCATGTAATAGTTATAACACGGAGAGATATGTAACTAGCTCCCGTTCGTCAATCTAATGTAGGCATGTATTCCGTATGTAGTCATACGTGCTTAGGGAAAAGAACTTGCATGACATCTGTTGTCAATCCCTCCCGTGGCAGTGGGGTCCTAATGGAAACTACGGGATATTAAGGTTCTCCTTTTAATAAAGAACCGGACCAATGCATTAACATTTGGTGAATACATGAACTCCTCATACTATGGTCATCTCCGGGAGTGGTTCCGGCTATTGTCACTCCGGGGTTGCCGGATCATAACACATAGTAGTTGACTACAACTTGCAAGATAGGATCTAAAACACATATATATTGGCGACAACATAATAGGTTCAGATCTGAAATCATGGCAATCGGGCCCTAGTGACAAGCATTAAGCATGGCAAAGTAGTAGCAACATCAATCTCAGAACATAGTGGATACTAGGGATCAATCCCCGTCAAAACTAACTCGATTACATGATAGATCTCATCCAACCCATCACCGTCCAGCAAGCCTACGATGATATAACTCACAAACGGTGAAGAGCATCATGGAATTGGCAATGAAGGAAGGTTGGTGATGACGATGGCGATGATCTCCCCTCTCCGGAGCCCAGAACGGACTCCAGATCTTCCCTCTAGATGAAGAGCAGGAGGTGGCGGCGCCTCCGTATCGTAAAACGCGATGAACAATTCTCCTTCATTTTTTTCCGGACGAAACAGACTATATAGAGCTGGATTGAGAGGCGGTGGACCTTTGTGGGCCCCACAGGCCTGATAGGCGCGGCCAGGGGGGCCCGCGCCTGGTGGGCTTGTGGGCTCACGGCTCCACTTCCTCCGCTGATTCTTGCGCCAGTATTTTTCATAAATTCCAGAAAAATTCTCCGTAAATTTTTCAGGTCATTCCAAGAACTTTTATTTCTGCGCAAAAACAACACCATGGCAATTCTGCTGAAAACAGCGTTAGTTCGGGTTAGTTGCATTCAAATCATGCAAATTAGAGTCCAAAACAAGGGAAAAAGAGTTCGGAAAAGTAGATACGACGGAGACGTATGAACTCCCCCAAGCTTAAAGCCATGCTTGTCCTCAAGCAATTCAGTTGACAAACTGAAAGAGACAAAAGAAAAACTTTGACGAACTCTGTTTGATCTTGTTGTTGCAACTATGTCTAACTCATAACCAAAATTTCAGGAAGATCACAAGCTAACCACATAAGCAAATGACATCTAGGTCTCCCTGTATACTCATATCAATGGCATAGTCAACTAGCGAGCAAATAATAACAAGTCTCAAACGTCAACACTTCAATCAAAACAATCATCAAGCAGTACGAACAGATGGTATCTCGCTAGCTCTTTCTCAGACCGCAAAACTTAAATGCAGAGCACCTTCAAAGACCAAGGGCTGACTAAACATTGTAATTCATGGCAAAGAAGATCCAGTCATAGTCATACTCAACACAGTTAAAAGCAAAGCATAAAAATGACAGAGGTGCTCTCTAATTGGTGCTTTTATAAGAGGAGGATGACTCAACAGGAACATATATAGACAAGACCTTCACAGAGGGAAGCATTGATTTGCAGAGGTGCTAGAGCTCAAGCTTTGAAAAGAGATATAATAATTTTGGGTGGCATGCCTTCACTGTCAACGCAATGACTAAGAGTTCTCACCATCTTCCACGCTACACATGCTATAGGCGGTTCCCAAACAGAAAATTAAAGTTTTGACTCCCCCACCACCAATCAATCACACTCCACGACTAGCCGAATACTCAGGTGCTGTCCATACCAACATCAATCTAGGGGGAGTTTTGTTTGCAATTATCTTTTTGATTTGAGCATGGAACTTGGAATTCCAATTGCCGGCCCCCTTCTCGTGAATGATAGTGAATAAACACGTATCGAGGATAACACGCTCTAATGCCCCAAGTGTGTAGCTTACCATATTTGGAACCTTCCCCATGTGGGTCCACCTTGTCAATGATATGAGAGAGTTCTATGCTTATGATTTCATGTGGAGCTCCCCTTGTTTATTTCTCTTTTGCATGCATGCATCCATGCCATTCCATTTCATGTCATGGTGTATTTGCTTGGTGTTCTTTGTGGTGTTGTGTGGACATGATATGAGATGCTCTTGATAGTGTGTGTGAGAGTTGGAGTGGTGCATTGCTAGTAGTAAGACTATGTGGTGGTAATAGGTTTTAAAAACCATCCCCCTTCCTTTTGTATCAAGCCCAAGATTCACTTGAGGCCACCCTGTTTTTTAAATGCCCAAGGTCTAGTATATTGTTGTGGTGAATTTGACATGTGATCTTGCTGATTCGAATAGGTGTGCAATTGGTGCAAATATTCACAAAACAGATCATGCAATTCATGTTCTGTAAATATTTAGTTACCCCAAATATTCCTTTTATAATTTATTCAAATAGGTCATATTTTGCCATGACCAAGGGTATTTTTGTTTTGTTTTTATCCCCAATAGTTTAGTATGTGCTTTATTTTCTTTCTCTGGTCTTTTCTGTAAATAGAAAAGCCCCAGGATTTTATTTCTGTCTATAATGCGCCACAGGTGGGCTCCTCCCAACTGGCGGCCCATCTCACCTCTCCTAGCGACAGAGCCCAGCTCCCACGTCCCTCCTTCCACCTCCTGACGTTGTTCCACCTCTGCTTGCTTTCTGTCCTGCATCAGAGAGAGGGAGCAAGCCACCGTGAGGGCTCAAACGTCGAGACCCCTCATAAAACGTGGGCGTCCGTGCCCCCTCTTCCCATCTGCGGCCGCCACTCCTTCCCCATCTCTCTTTCTCCCCCCAAGGTGAGTCTCTGTAGCTAGGTGCACAGAGGGAGAGAAGGACCTCGCCGGCGTCGACCCAGCTCCCGTCGTCATCCGACGCCGCCACCATGTCCACGAGCTCGGGAGAGCACCCCGCGTTCCATTCCCGACCTTGGTAAGGCAGGGGAACGACCACGTAGACGGCCAGCTCTTCGTCATGATCGTGTTCCAGGTGATCTCCCCCCTATACCACTACTTCGGTCTGCAGCGGCGCTTCTTCGGGTCTTCTTCCCCTCCAGCTTCTCCTCCAAGCAGATCGACATCCCCTCTACCTTCCCTAGGTGAGGAACCTCTCCTCCTTCCTTCCTCCTTGGATAGATCCGCGTAGATCAACTCCGGCGTGTATCTGTCCCGGGAGTAGATCGGCCTGATGCAGGTGTTGTTGTGGTTGTGGTTGCTCGGTAGAGGTAGGTACAGAGCAGGGGCTTTCTCCCCCTTGTAGTGAATTGCCGTAGCGTAGTGGATCTTCCTCGTGGCGTATCAGCAGTAGCTTTTGCAACTCCGGCGAGCTCTCTGTAGTCGGCTTCTCTGTGGTTTGGAGAGCAGGGCAACCCTGTGCTTATGATAGAACACCTAGTAATACCCCTCCGTTCTGTCAGCAACCGTAGCATAGCGCAGTGGTATGTACATGTGTGTGATCTCACGAGGGCATGGGTTCGAGTCCAAGCTTGCCCCCCTTTTATTTTTCCTTGCAGTGGCACTGTGGACACAGGATGGTTCACCCTGCATAACCTCCCTATTCTGTCAAACTAGTGGCAGTAGCAGAGTGGCATGAGATGCAGGTAAGGTCCAGAGGGGCTTGGGTTCGAACCCCCCCCCCCAAGCCCTTTATTTTTTCTTTCCCTTTCTTGCTTTATATTTTGCAGTGATCTTTCTTTTCTAACTTATGGTGCAGTTGCCTGAGAGCAGGGGTGCTTACCAGATTTTATGATGGTGTGGCTTAGTCATATTTTTGTTGTATGTGCGAGTTGAGGTGTAGATGATGGTGTGCATGAGTGTAGGTATGACCTACACCCTATTTGTGAGTGTGTAGCATGTGTTTTTCTCTAGGATGTGAAGGGTGTTGTGTGTATGTGTGTGGATGGGTTTCCCCCTCCCCACATACCTTGTGTAATGTGTGTGTAGATAGTTAGTCATTGGTGTGTGTGTGTTTGCACTAGTAGTGCATGTGTAGAATTATCATGTGTAGGTTGTTCTATGGTACTGAAGCATGTGTAGGTTGTGTTGTATGTATGCATGTGTAGATTCATGTGTGTGTGTGCACCTTGTGGGTGTCAGGGCACTAAGGTGGTGTTCCCTTGTAGTTCAAGTGCTTATGTGAGTGCTATGTAGGAATTAATTCTATCTAGCATCTGTAGGTGTTGTTTTACTTGTGCTAGTGTTATTTGTGTGGGAATGGTGCTGTGCTATGGCACACATGCATGGGGTCTAAACCTTCATGTCACCATTGGCCTTGTGAGAGTGTGCACTTGCTTGTGTAGATATAGTTCTAGTGAATTGCACATGTGATGATGCACTATTCACTACATATGATTCTATGTAGGTTTTCTTATCTAGTTTGTGCCCATTTGTTCTATACAAGTGCATAGCTATTATATATGTTTTTGGGGTAGAATCATCCCAGGTATCCATTGGTGAAGTCGGTTTTTCCATTGGAACCATTTCTGGATATGACTTATTTCAGTTTTGTTCTATGTTTAGAGCTTGGTTCCATGAGATGTGGTGAGCCCAAGAGTTTGATTCTTGGATTGTGGCAGTAGAGGGTGACCCCCTCTACCACATATTGGTTTTGTTTCATGCTTAGGAATTCATATGTGCAAGTTGTGCCCATCCAAAGTAGGCATGTGGCTGAAATTCCAGAGATTTTCACTAAGTCTGAGAATTTGTTTATATTTTCTTCTCCTGTTGATGAGCTTGTGCAGGTCAATGTGTTGTGATTCAGCCTTAGCTTTCAATGGAAAGTTGAAGCTTATGTGTTTGTCTAGCTCCCTGTAAATTTCATTCCATTTGGTGTCCTGTAGATATTGTTTTGGGTGCTGTCAAAATGCTTCAGAGCATAGACAGCTAGTGAAAATCTGGAATTATCACTAAGTCCCTGAAATCTGATATTTTTGGCCAAGTTAGCAACTGTGTAACTTTCTGTGTGTAACTCCTTTGTGTGATCTTTTTGCTTGTGCTTGAAGTACTCTTGGAGAGCTACAGCCACGTATCTTATTTGGCATGTTTGGGTGGCTGTAGGTGCTTTGCATGTAGCTCACAAAGTGCTATGATGCTGTTTGTGGCAGATTGTGTAGTTTTGGTGTTTTGATGTTTGTGAGTGCATAGTTGATGGTGTGGTGATATTCTTTGCACCACCCCATCCATGTTGGTTTGTCTTATATCTTGCCAACCTGGAAATACCAGAGTTATGCCATTGGAGTGTGTTGTGATGTATTTGACACGTAGCACTTCATTTCTTGTTTCGTTGTTTCCCATTGATCCATAGCTCCGTTTGTAATGTTCTTTATATGTTTTTGCATCGTTTTCATGTGATGCATCTGATCATGTCATTCTCATGCTTGTCAAGATAACTTAGGGTGCATTTCTGTCCAGGAACATGTAATTTACTTTTCATGCTTGTGCTAGTGAATAGAATAGAGATGCATGCTCATATTCATCGCATGCATCATGTGCTTGTTGCATCTTGAGGTGTTGTTGTTCATTGGATGCTATTTTTTGTTGGGTAGCACCGGGATCGGAGAACGAGTACATGGATTAGGGAGAGTACGTGCAGGACGAACAAGAGTAGTTCCAAGTTGAGGATATCACAGGCAAGATGATATGACCTTAATTCCATCTCTAGACTCGTTATGCTAGATTACGTTTCTTCCATCATATGCTTGCTGCCTACCACTGAAATATTTGCCTCCTGATATTGCCATGAAAACCAAACACTTATCCCTTCCTAGCAAAACTTGAATGGCTAAGTAGGCTTTGCTAAGCTTCTAATGTTAGCATTGCTAGTTGCAGGTGCTTTGTCTCATGTGATAACATGGGTTGATATCATTACGTTAAATCTGATATTTAATTAATGCACCTATATACTTGGTAAATAACGGAAGGCCTAGCTTTTTGCCGGGTGCTTTGTTACGTTATTGCCGCCATAGTTACCAGCTACCGGTGTTTGATTCCATAATGATCGCTCCTAACACGTTCAGGGTTGTTATGGGGATCCCCTCAATAAATCGCGTAGTGTTAAGACTTGTCCGGCAGGACCCATCACTGGTTTTAATCTGCTAATCACATAATAATAATTTGCATATGGAATAGCTACCCCAAGGAATTTAGTCAACAACTCAGGTCAGTGCTCCTCATGAGTGTTGGTCCCGACTGAGCGATGTCCGGGGCCCCACTAGTCACCCAGAGGTTTAGCCGTCCCGACGTCTAGCTCATCCGTTGTGTCCAGAGACTGAGATACGTGGCTCTTATCAGGGTCCTGCTAGTCTTGTCTTACCTTAGCAATATATCTTACGTATAGGAATCCCGGTGAAGCCTTGGTTCTCCCCAGAGTTGAGGTTTTCCTCTAAGGAATCCGACGAGATCACGAGATTTGTGATAGAGGATTACTTTGTGGCTCGTGTACGTTTGTGAAGGACTAGTTGGAGCACCCCTGCAAGTTTTAATATTTCGGAAAGTCGTGCTCGCGGTTATGTGGCAACTTGGAATATTTGTTAACATCCGGTAATAGATAACTTAAACATAAGCTAATAAAATTGCCAACTGTGTGCGTAACCGTGATTGTCCCCTTCGAAGATCTCTCTTCGATCAGGAACACGGTGGGGTTATGTTTGACATAAGTAGGTGTTCAGGATCACTTAGTGATCAGTTAATCATTGACCGCTAGAATATACCACCTTTATACATTTTCTACGTAAGTTAGCCACCATATAAAGCTTAGGTTGATGCAACCTAAATACTCCACCTTTCCAACCTAATAACTTGACTAGTTCTGGCGCCGAGGTCATAGATTGCTGAGTCTCCATGGCTCACAGTTTCCTTCACAACACCAACAGGTTCACGTACCCCCGAGACAGGTGATCCCGACGGCAGACAACTGGCGTGGCAGTACGATGAGGAGAACGACCGCCTGTACATGAACTATCCAGAAGACTGAGGCGTGGTCGTGATCGTGGGCAAGCTTGCAGGGTAGCATAGTCATTTCTCATGTTTTGTAGTCCCTAGCAGAACTACCTTGTTTGGATCCGTGATGTATTCTGATATATTTATGAGATGACAGTTGAATCCCTTATTGTCATTCTGTTATTATTATGTATGTGCTATGTTACCGTGCTTGCGAAATGCTTAGATGCGCTTCTTTCCAATTCGGGGCCTCGTTTCCCAAATCAGAAAGGACCGCATCTTAGTTGTTACAAGTTGGTAATCAGAGCCTTATGACCATAGGAGCCTTTGTGTGATCGTACTTGGCCGGGTCGAGTCTAGTAAAATGTTTTGAGTCTTAGTTATATCGGAGAGTAGGATTCTTTTATCTCCTCTTCCATGCTCTGGTGAGGTTGCTGACTTAGGAAATCTTAATTCTACTCCTCTTCTCACTCAAAAAAAAATTTAGGATCACGCGGGTATTTGTGAAATCTATATGATTTCGATGTGACAGAGTTCTGTCTTGGTGCCTCCTGTCTGCTTTGATTTCTTCCGCGGAGTTGAGCTCCAGGGGATTCTTGCGCACATCGCCATCATTCAGATTTCTGAGTATCAAAGAACGAAGGATGTTCATTATTTCTTCAATACTAGTAGTGGCTAGATAACTCCGATGTCCCCAGTACTGGTGCAGATTGTTCGGGAGTACTGCCATACTTTGTATCGTTGTGATCACGAGGATCTGTTGTAGATGAAGGTCTGAGATTCTGGTTGTGTGTTGACGGATGTGATACAGGTGACGGGTTAGTATAGGAGTTGTGTGATATTACTCCTTGTATCTGTGTACCAGATTGCATGACCACACATTTCGGGAATTCATAGGTGGGATATCAAGTAGTATCTTATAGGACAATATTCCTAAAGATGCATGATGTGAGGTTGGGATTCGATGTTCAGTGGGTGTGTTTGTTCACGGTCGTCTTACAGCGGTTCTCATTGTGTCTTAAAGAGTCCTTGTAGCTCGCTACGACTTGGGGATACTTCAGAAGTCGTGTGCACTACCTTGCACAGGATGGCTACTGTAAATTCAAGCCCGTGCGATCTTATCCATGAAGATATCTGATGAAATCTCGATCATATGTTTGTTCCGAGCAGTTCTAGCTCATACTTGTTTCCAGTGGTCTTAATAAGTATTTCGTCGACCGTCACTTTGAGGAAGCATTCTTACTATTTTGTTCGAGTGCAATTGCTATATTCCTTTTCAAATATTCCTGTCATTTTGATTCAGCTATATCTTCAATTTATTCTATGGGCTAATGTGTTGTCCGTCTTCAGGATGGCTCCACCAACTCGTCAGAATCCAGGGCGTGAGGATGTGCCGCCACCACCTCCTCCTCCAAAGAATCCTCCTCCGCCGCCACCTCCTCCTGCTAAGGCTTGGCAAGCGGTGATGGCTGCTACAAATGCAAACACTCGGATGCTGCTACAGTTGTTGCAAGAGAGGGGTAATCAGCAGCAAGGCAATTTCCAGCATGGTGGCAATCAGTTTGCTAATCTGAGTCAGTTCCTGTCGAATCAACCAAAGACTTTCACTTGCTGTGACCAGCCGTTTGATGCCGAGGATTGGATCCATGATATGAACAAGCATTTCGAGTGTAGCAATGTTCGTCCTGAGGATTTCGTCAAATTTGCAACATTCCAGTTGAAGGGGCAAGCTTCTATCTGGTGGCAACAGTTGAAGGATTCCAGAGGCGCTAGAGTGATCACTTGGGATGAGTTCTGCCGTGACTTCAGGTCCCACTACATTCCTTCCAACTTCGTGGACGAGATGCGTGAGAAGTTCACGCGCTTGAAGCAGGGTGGTAACTCCATGTACAAGTACAATGTCGAGTTCCACGAGCTAGCCCGTTACGCCTTGCAGGATATCCCTGATCAGAAGAGCAAGATTTATCAGTTCAGAGGTGGCTTGAAAGAAGATTTGCAGTTAGCTCTTTCTTTGCACGATCCTGAGGAGTTCGACAAGTTCTACAACTTAGATCTTAGGGTAGAGGCAGCCTTGCTCCGGGTGGGGAATTCTAAGAAGCGCTTCAGAGATTCCAGCTCTTCCTCTACTCAGGTGGTTCAGAAGCAACGGAAGTTTTGGGTGTCTCCTCTTCCTCCTCGGCACTCGCAGCAGCTCAAGCATTCTGGTGGCTGTGGTTCTTCCCACCCACCCAACCCAGTCTACCAGCAGAGATTCCAGCATCAGATGCAAGGGCCTCCTCAGACTTAGTACCGGTAGCCAGCAGAGGTTACTTGTCACAAGTGTGGGCAGAAGGGTCACTATGCCAACGAGTGCACTTCTCAGCCCCGTCTGCCGCCTCCTCCTCCAGGCAAACCTTCAAGCAATGCTCTTGTCAAGTTCAACCCTAGATCAGCTCGAGTCAACATGGTGAATGGAGCTGAGGCAGAAAACTCGTCATATGTGATCATGGGTAACCTCCTTGTTAATGATATTCCCGCTAAAGTGTTATTTGATTCTGGTGCTTCGCATTCGTTCCTCTCCATTCCATTTGCATCCAAGCATAATGTTCCTGTTGAAGAGCTTCCTGGTCCGTTGTTAGTAGTTTCTCCAGGCAAGTTCATGCATGCTAGTACTCGTGCTCCAGATGTTTCTGTCAAGGTGGGCAGTTATTCTTTTCTGGCTTCTCCGTATGTCTTGGGCAAGTCTGACATTGATTTGATCCTTGGTATGGACTGGTTGGCCATGAATAAGGCATCAATTGATAGTGAAGCTAAATAAGTGAAGCTTACCCACTCTTCGGAGGACGTGATTATATTCACGGCGCGCGATGATACAATCCATGTGTTCTCTTTGAATGAAAAGGGTGAGATTAATCCTATTTCGCAAGTCCCAGTGGTCTACGAATATGAAGATCTGTTTCCTGAAGAGCTGCCAGGCATGCCTCCGCACCGAGAAGTTGAATTTGTCATTGAGCTTGAGCCAGGTAATGAGCCGGTGTGCAAACGGACGTACAAATTGGGTCAAGAAGAGTTGAAGGAACTTAAGAGGCAACTCGATGAGAGCGTTTGGGTCTGATCAGATCGAGCTCGTCTCCATGGGGCTGTGGAGTTCTGTTTGTCAAGAAGAAGGATGGTATGGACCGGCTGTGTGTTGATTACCATCCATTGAACAAGAAGACAATCAGGAACAAATATCCACTTCCGAACATAACTTAGTGTTCTAACAGTTGAAAGGTGCTAAGGTCTTCTCCAAGCTCGATCTCAAAATGGGCTATCATCAAATTCGCATTCGCGAACAAGATATTCTGAAGACTGCCTTCAGGACTAGTTTTGGCTCGTATGAGTACACGGTCATGTCTTTTGGTCTGGCTAATGCTACTCCGACATTCTGTCGATTGATGAACTACATATTCTCTCCGTTGAAGAATGACTTTGTCTTGCTCTATCTCGACGACATTCTGGTCTTTTCTGAAACTGAGGAAGAACATGAAGAACATCTCAGATTTGTGTTTGATAAGCTGAGAGAGTACAAGTTGTATGCCAAGTTTACCAAGTGTTAGTTCTGGCTGAAAGAAGTTATCTATCTTGGGCACATTATCTCTGCCGAGGGCATCAAAGTTGATCCGTCCAAGGTGCAAGCCATTGTTGAATGGGAGCCTCCGCAGAATGTGAAGCAGCTTCGAAGCTTTCTCAGGCTCGCAAGCTATTGTAGAAGGTTCATTGAGAACTTCTCCAAGATTGCGAAACCGCTCTCAAGTCTTCTTTAGAAGGGTGTTAAGTATGCTTGGTCTCCAGAGTGTCTGTTGGCCTTCGACACACTCAAAGAGAAGCTCACCTCCACTCCAGTCTTGGTTCCTCCGGATGATTCCAAGCCTTACCAGTTGTTCCGTGACACTTTTCTCCAGGGTCTTGGTGCAGTCCTGATGCAAGAGAAGAAGGTGGTTGCTTATACCTCCAAGCAGTTGAAGCCAGCGGAGAAGAATTATCATGTGCATGATCTTGAGCTAGCAGTTGTGGTACACGCTCTGATGACTTGGAGACACCTCTTGTTGGAACGTAAGGTAGAAGTGTTCACCAATCACAAGAGTCTCAAGTACATCTTCACTCAGCCTAACCTGAATGTTTGGCAAACACGTTGGGTGGAAATGCTCCAAGATTTTAATCCGAGTGTTGAGTACACGCCAGGCAAAGCTAATGTCGTGGCAGATGCCTTGAGCAGGAAGGCGTACTGCAACAGTCTCATTCTGCAACCTCTCCAGCCTGGCCTTTGTGAGTCTTTCAGGAAGTTCAACCTTCAGTTAGTACCTCAGGGATTTCTTGCAAACCTTCAGATCTATCCTACCTTGGAAGATCAGGTCCGAGCAGCAAAACTTCTTGATGCGATGGTGAAGAAAGTCAAGATTGGCGTGGCAAAGAGTCTTCCCAAGTATAAGTGCTTCAGTGTTGATGCCAAGGACACGTTGTTCTTCGAGGATCATCTTGTCGTCCCGAAAGGTGATCTCAGAAAGGTAAAAATGGAAGAAGATCATAACTCTCTGCTCTCTATTCATCCGGGAAGCTCCAAGATGTATCTGGACTTGAAACAGACCTTCTGGTGGACTCGCATGAAGCGTGAGATTTCTCAGTTCGTAAATGAATGTGATGTATGTCGAAGGGTGAAAAGTAGAGCATCAACGTCCAGCAGGTCTTTTGCATCCTTTGCCCATTCCCGAGTGGAAGTTCGATCATATTGAGATGGATTTCGTCACCGTGTTTCCGAAGTCCAAGAAGGGTAATGATGCCATCTTCGTTGTCATCGACAAATTGAGTAAAGTGGCTCATTTTCTTCCACTCAAGGAATCCGTTTCCGCAGCTCAGCTTGCAGAGTTGTACACTTCTAGGATTGTGTCTTTGCACGGAGTGCCTATGATGATCTCTTCGAATCGCGGAAGTATCTTCACTTCCAAGTTCTAGGACTCTTTTCAGTGTGCGATGGGCATGAAGATACGCTTCAGCACAGCTTTTCATCCTGAAAATAGTGGTCAAGTGGAGCGAATCAATCAAGTTCTTGAGGATATGCTGAGAGCATGTGTTATCTCTTTTGGTATGAAGTGGGATGATTGTCTGCCTTTTGCGGAGTTCTCGTATAACAACAGTTATCAAGCTAGTTCTGGCAAGGCTCCATTTGAAATTCTCTATGGCAGGAAGTGTCGTACCCCGCTCAACTGGTATGAGACTGGCGAGTGTCAGATCCTTGGGAATGATTTGATAGAAGAAGCTGAGGAGATGTTGTTGGGGAACGTCGCATGGGAAACAAAATTTTTCCTACGCGCACGAAGACCTATCATGGTGATGTCCATCTACGAGAGGGGATGGGTGATCTACGTACCCTTGTAGATCGTACATCAGAAGCGATTAGAGATCGCGGTTGATGTAGTGGAACGTCCTCACGTCCCTCGATCCGCCCCGCGAACAATCCCGCGATCAGTCCCACGATCTAGTACCGAACGGACGGCACCTCCGCGTTCAGCACACGTACAGCTCGACGATGATCTCGGCCTTCTTGATCCAGCAAGAGAGACGGAGAGGTAGAAGAGTTCTCCGGCAGCGTGACGACGCTCCGGAGGTTGGTGATGATCTTGTCTCAGCAGGGCTCCGCCCGAGCTCCGCAGAAACACGATGTAGAGGAAAAACTATGGAGGTATGTGGTCGGGCAGCCGTGAGAAAAGTCGTCTCAAATCTGCCCTAAAAGCCCTATATATATAGGAGGAGGGAGGGGGACCTTGCCTTGGGGTCCAAGGGAACCCCAAGGGGTCGGCCGAGCCAGGGGGGAGGACTCTCCCCCCCCCCAAACCGAGTCCTACTTGGTTTGGTGGGAGGGAGTCCTTCCCCCTTCCCACCTCTCCCTTTTTTTTTTCTTTCCTTTGATATTTTCTCTTCCTTGGTGCATAGGATTTGGTGGGCTGTCCCACCAGCCCACTAAGGGCTGGTGTGACCCCCCCAAATACCTATGGGCTTCCCCGGAGTGGGTTGCCCCCCTCCGGTGAACCCCCGGAACCCATTCGTCATTCCCGGTACATTCCCGGTAACTCCGAAAACCTTCCGGTAATCAAATGAGGTCATCCTATATATCAATCTTCGTTTCCGGACCATTCCGGAAACCCTCGTGACGTCCGTGATCTCATCCGGGACTCCGAACAACATTCGGTAACCAACCATATAACACAAATACACATAAAACAACGTCGAACCTTAAGTGTGCAGACCTTGCGGGCTCGAGAACTATGTAGACATGACCCGAGAGACTCCTCGGTCAATATCCAATAGCGGGACCTGGATGCCCATATTGGATCCTACATATTCTACGAAGATCTTTATCGTTTGAACCTCAGTGCCAAGGATTCGTATAATCCCGTATGTCATTCCCTTTGTCCTTCGGTATGTTACTTGCCCGAGATTCGATCGTCAGTATCCGCATACCTATTTCAATCTCGTTTACCGGCAAGTCTCTTTACTCGTTCCGTAATACAAGATCCCGCAACTTACACTAAGTTACATTGCTTGCAAGGCTTGTGTGTGATGTTGTATTACCGAGTGGGCCCCGAGATACCTCTCCGTCACACGGAGTGACAAATCCCAGTCTTGATCCATACTAACTCAACTAACACCTTCGGAGATACCTGTAGAGCATCTTTATAGTCACCCAGTTACGTTGCGACGTTTGATACACACAAAGCATTCCTCCGGTGTCAGTGAGTTATATGATCTCATGGTCATAGGAATAAATACTTGACACGCAGAAAACAGTAGCAACAAAATGACACGATCAACATGCTACGTCTATTAGTTTGGGTCTAGTCCATCACGTGATTCTCCCAATGACGTGATCCAGTTATCAAGCAACAACACCTTGTTCATAATCAGAAGACACTGATTATCATCGATCAACTGGCTAGCCAACTAGAGGCATGCTAGGGACGGTGTTTTGTCTATGTATCCACAGATGTAAATGAGTCTTCATTCAATACAATTATAGCATGGATAATAAACTATTATCTTGATACAGGAATTATAATAATAACTATACATTTATTATTGCCTCTAGGGCATAATTCCAACAGTCTCCCACTTGCACTAGAGTCAATAATCTAGCCCTCACATCACCGTGTGAATTACATTGTAATAAATCTAACACCCATACAGTTCTGGTGTCGATCATGTTTTGGCCGTGGAAGAGGTTTAGTCAGCGGGTCTGCTACATTCAGATCCGTGTGCACTTTGCATATATTTACGTCCTCCTCCTCGACGTAGTCGCGGATGAGGTTGAAGCGTCGTTTCATGTGTCTGGTCTTCTTGTGAAACCTTGGTTCCTTTGCTAAGGCAATGGCACCAGTGTTGTCACAGAACAAGGTTATTGGATCCAGTGCACTTGGCACTACTCCAAGATCCGTCATGAACTGCTTCATCCAGACACCCTCCTTAGCCGCCTCCGAGGCAGCCATGTACTCCGCTTCACATGTAGAATCTGCTACGACGCTCTGCTTGGAACTGCACCAGCTTACTGCACCCCCATTAAGAATAAATACGTATCCGGTTTGCGACTTAGAGTCGTCCGGATCTGTGTCAAAGCTTGCATCGACGTAACCTTTTACGGCGAGCTCTTCGTCACCTCCATACACGAGAAACATCTCCTTAGTCCTTTTCAGGTACTTCAGGATATTCTTGACCGCCGTCCAGTGATCCACTCCTGGATTACTCTGGAACCTACCTGCCATACTTATGGCCAGGCTAACATCCGGTCTAGTGCACAGCATCGCATACATGATAGAACCTATGGCTGAAGCATAGGGGACGGAGCGCATATGCTCTCTATCTTCATCAGTTGCTGGGCACTGAGTCTTACTCAATCTCGTACCTTGTAACACTGGCAAGAACCCTTTCTTGGACTGTTCCATTTTGAACCTTTTCAAAACTTTATCAAGGTATGTGCTTTGTGAAAGTCCTATCAGGCGTTTTTGATCTATCCCTATAGATCTTAATGCCTAGAATGTAAGCAGCTTCTCCTAGGTCCTTCATAGAGAAACTTTTATTCAAGTAACCTTTTATGCTCTCCAAAAGCTCTACGTTGTCTCCAATCAGTAATATGTCATCCACATATAATATTAGAAACGCCACAGAGCTCCCACTCACTTTCTTGTAAATACAAGATTCTCCAACCACTTGTATAAACCCAAATGCTTTGATCACCTCATCAAAGCGTTTGTTCCAACTCCGAGATGCTTGCACCAGTCCATAAATGGATCGCTGGAGCTTGCACACTTTGTCAGCATTTTTAGGATCGACAAAACCTTCGGGTTGCATCATATACAACTCTTCCTTAAGGAAACCGTTAAGGAACGCCGTTTTGACATCCATCTGCCAAATTTCATAATCGAAAAATGCAGCTATTGCTAACATGATTCTGACGGACTTAAGCATCGCTACAGGAGAGAAAGTCTCATCGTAGTCAATTCCTGGAACTTGTGAAAAACCCTTTGCCACAAGTCGAGCTTTATAAATGGTCACATTACCGTCAGCGTCCGTCTTCTTCTTAAAGATCCATTTGTTCTGAATAGCCTTGCGGCCCTCAGGTAGTATCTCCAAAGTCCATACTTTGTTCTCATACATGGATCCTATCTCGGATTTCATGGCTTCTAGCCATTTGTTGGAATCTGGGCCCACCATTGCTTCTTCATAATTTGCAGGTTCATTGTTGTCTAACAACATGATTGTCAAGACGGGATTACCGTACCACTCTGGAGCAGCGCGTGATCTCGTCGACCTGCGTGGTTCAACAGAAACTTGAACTGGAGTTTCATGATCATCATCATTAACTTCCTCCTCAACCGGCGTCGCAATCACAGGGGTTTCCCCTTGTCCTGCGCCACCATCCAGAGGGATGAGAGGTTCGACAACCTCGTCAAGTTCTATTTTCCTCCCACTCAATTCCCTCGAGAGAAACTCCTTCTCGAGAAAAGTTCCGTTCTTAGCAACAAACACTTTGCACTCGGATTTGAGATAGAAGGTGTACCCAACTGTCTCTTTTGGGTAGCCTATGAAGACGCACTTTTCCGCTTTGGGTTCCAGCTTTTCAGGCTGAAGCTTTTTGACATAAGCATCACATCCCCAAACTTTAAGAAACGACAACTTTGGTCTTTTGCCATACCACAGTTCCTATGGTGTCGTCTCAACGGATTTTGATGGTGCCCTATTTAAAGTGAATGCAGCTGTTTCTAATGCATAACCCCAAAATGATAATGGCAAATCAGTAAGAGACATCATAGATCGCACCATCTCTAACAAAGTACGATTACGACGTTCGGACACACCATTACGCTGTGGTGTTCCAGGCGGTGTTAACTGCGAAACAATTCCACATTGTCTTAAGTGAGCACCAAACTCGAAACTCAGATACTCACCCCCACGATCAGACCGTAGGAACTTGATCTTCTTGTTACGATGATTTTCCACTTCACTCTGAAATTGCTTGAACTTTTCAAATGTTTCAGACTTGTGCTTCATCAAGTAGACATAACCATATCTACTTAGATCGTCAGTGAAAGTGAGAAAATAACGATATCCGCCTCGTGCCTCCACGCTCATTGGACCACACACATCGGTATGTATGATTTCCAACAAGTCACTTGCACGCTCCATTGTTCCGGAGAACGGAGTCTTAGTCATCTTGCCCATGAGGCATGGTTCGCACGTGTCAAGTGAATCAAAGTCAAGTGACTCCAAAAGTCCATCAGCATGGAGCTTCTTCATGCGCTTTACACCAATATGACCCAAGCGGCAGTGCTACAAAAATATGGCGCTATCATTGTTTACTCTAACTCTTTTGGTCTCAATGTTATGTATATGCGTATCTCTATAAAGATTCAATATGAACAATCCTCTCACATTCGGTGCATGACCATAAAAGATGTTACTCATAGAAATAGAACAACCATTATTCTCAGACTTAAAAGAGTAACCGTCTCGCAATAAACAAGATCCAGATATAATGTTCATGCTCAACGCAGGCACTAAATAACAATGATTTAAGTTCATCACTAATCCCGATGGTAGTTGAAGTGACACGGTGCCGACGGCGATTGCATCAACCTTGGAACCGTTTCCTACGCGCATCGTCACTTCGTCTTTCGCCAGCCTCCGTCTATTCCGCAGTTCCTGTTTTGAGTTGCAAATATGAGCAACAGAACCGGTATCGAATACCCAGGCACTACTACGAGAGCCGGTTAAGTACACATCAATAACATGTATATCAAATATACCTGATTTTTCTTTGCCCGCCTTCTTATCTGCCAGATACTTGGGGCAATTGCGCTTCCAGTGACCCATACCCTTGCAATAGAAGCACTCTGTTTCAGGCTTAGGTCCAGCCTTGGGTTTCTTCGGCGGATTCGCAACAGGCTTGCCGCTCTTCTTCGAATTGCCCTTCTTGCCTTTGCCGTTTCTCTTGAAACTAGTGGTCTTGCTCACCATCAACACTTGATGCTCTTTACGGAGTTCAGACTCTGCGACTTTCAGCATCGCAAACAACTCGCCGGGAGACTTGTTCATCCCTTGCATGTTGTAGTTCAACACAAAGCCTTTATAGCTTGGCGGCAGTGATTGGAGGATTCTGTCAGTGATAGCTTCTTGCGGGAGTTCAATCCCTAGTTCAGCTAGACGGTTTGAGTACCCAGACATCTTGAGCACATGTTCACTGACAGACGAGCTTTCCTCCATCTTGCAAGCACAGAATTTATCGGAGGTCTCATACCTCTCGATCCGGGCGTTCTTCTGAAAGATAAACTTCAACTCCTGGAACATCTCAAATGCTCCATGACGCTCAAAGCGACGTTGAAGTCCCGGCTCTAAGCCATACAAGACTGCACATTGAACTATTGAGTAGTCCTCCTTACGCGCTAACCAAGCGTTCTTAACATCCTGATCAGCCGTAGCGGGTGGTTCATCTCCTAGCGCAGCATTAAGGACATAATCCTTCTTTCCAGCTTGTAAGATTAGCCTAAGATTACGAGCCCAGTCTACAAAGTTGCTTCCATCATCTTTCAACTTAGCTTTCTCTAGGAACGTATTAAAATTGAGGATGACACTTGCGTGAGCCATGATCTACACTACACAAATATATTCAAAGTGGACTTTAGACTATGTTCAAGATAATTAGAGTTCAACTTAATCAAATTATATGCTAAACTCCCACTCAAAAAGTACATCTCTCTAGTCATTTGAGTGGTTCATGATCCACTTACACTATCCCAAGTCCGATCATCACGTGAGTCGAGAGTAGTTTCAGTGGTAAGCATCCCTATGCTAATCATATCAACTATATGATTCATGATCGACCTTTCGGTCTCATGTGTTCCGAGGCCATGTCTGCACATGCTAGGCTCGTCAAGCTTAACCTGAGTGTTCCGCGTGCGCAACTGTTTTGCACCCGTTGTATGTGAACGTTGAGTCTATCACACCCGATCATCACGTGGTGTCTCGAAACGACGAACTGTAGCAACGGTGCACAGTCGGGGAGAACACAATTTCGTCTTGAAATTTTAGTGAGAGATCACCTCATAATGCTACCGTCGTTCTAAGCAAAATAAGGTGCATAAAAGGATTAACATCACATGCAATTCATAAGTGACATGATATGGCCATTATCACGTGCTTCTTGATCTCCATCACCAAAGCACCGGCACGATCTTCTTGTCACCGGCGCCACACCATGATCTCCATCAACGTGTCGCCATCGGGGTTGTCGTGCTACTTATGCTATTACTACTAAAGCTACATCCTAGCAAAATAGTAAACGCATCTGCAAGCACATATGTTAGTATAAAAACAACCCTATGGCTCCTGCCGGTTGCCGTACCATCGACGTGCAAGTCGATATTTCTATTACAACATGATCATCTCATACATCCAATATATCACATCACATCATTGGCCATATCACATCACAATCATACCCTGCAAAAACAAGTTAGACGTCCTCTAATTTTGTTGTTGCATGTTTTACGTGGTGACCAAGGGTATCTAGTAGGATCGCATCTTACTTACGCAAACACCACAACGGAGATATATGAGTTGCTATTTAACCTCATCCAAGGACCTCTTTGGTCAAATCCGATTCAACTAAAGTTGGAGAAACCGTCACTTGCCAGTCATCTTTGAGCAAAGGGGGATACTCGTAACGATGAAACCAGTCTCTCGTAAGCGTACGAGTAATGTCGGTCCAAGCCGCTTCAATCCAACAATACCGCGGAATCAAGAAAAGACTAAGGAGGGCAGAAAAACGCACATCACCGCCCACAAAACCTTTTGTGTTCTACTCGAGAAGACATCTACGCATGAACCTAGCTCATGATGCCACTGTTGGGGAACGTCGCATGGGAAACAAAAATTTTCCTACGCGCACGAAGACCTATCATGGTGATGTCCATCTACGAGAGGGGATGAGTGATCTACGTACCCTTGTAGATCGTACAGCAGAAGCGATTAGAGATCGCGGTTGATGTAGTGGAACGTCCTCACGTCCCTCGATCCGCCCCGCGAACAATCCCGCGATCAGTCCCACGATCTAGTACCGAACGGACGGCACCTCCGCGTTCAGCACACGTACAGCTCGACGATGATCTCGGCCTTCTTGATCCAGCAAGAGAGACGGAGAGGTAGAAGAGTTCTCCGGCAGCGTGACGGCGCTCCGAAGGTTGGTGATGATCTTGTCTCAGCAGGGCTCCGCCCGAGCTCCGCAGAAACACGATCTAGAGGAAAAACTATGGAGGTATGTGGTCGGGCAGCCGTGAGAAAAGTCGTCTCAAATCTGCCCTAAAAGCCCTATATATATAGGAGGAGGGAGGGGGACCTTGCCTTGGGGTCCAAGGGAACCCCAAGGGGTCGGCCGAGCCAGGGGGGAGGACTCTCCCCCCCCAAACCGAGTCCTACTTGGTTTGGTGGGAGGGAGTCCTTCCCCCTTCCCACCTCTCCCTTTTTTTTTCCTTTGATATTTTCTCTTCCTTGGCGCATAGGATTTGGTGGGCTGTCCCACCAGCCCACTAAGGGCTGGTGTGACCCCCCCCCAAATACCTATGGGCTTCCCCGGAGTGGGTTGCCCCCCTCCGGTGAACCCCCGGAACCCATTCGTCATTCCCGGTACATTCCCGGTAACTCCGAAAACCCTCGTGACGTCCGTGATCTCATCCGGGACTCCGAACAACATTCGGTAACCAACCATATAACTCAAATACACATAAAACAACGTCGAACCTTAAGTGTGCAGACCCTGCGGCTTCGAGAACTATGTAGACATGACCCGAGAGACTCCTCGGTCAATATCCAATAGCGGGACCTGGATCCCCATATTGGATCCTACATATTCTACGAAGATCTTTATCGTTTGAACCTCAGTGCCAAGGATTCGTATAATCCCGTATGTCATTCCCTTTGTCCTTCGGTATGTTACTTGCCCGAGATTCGATCGTCAGTATCCGCATACCTATTTCAATCTCGTTTACCGGCAAGTCTCTTTACTCGTTCCGTAATACAAGATCCCGCAACTTACACTAAGTTACATTGCTTGCAAGGCTTGTGTGTGATGTTGTATTACCGAGTGGGCCCCGAGATACCTCTCCGTCACACGGAGTGACAAATCCCAGTCTTGATCCATACTAACTCAACTAACACCTTCGGAGATACCTGTAGAGCATCTTTATAGTCACCCAGTTACGTTGCGACGTTTGATACACACAAAGCATTCCTCCGGTGTCAGTGAGTTATATGATCTCATGGTCATAGGAATAAATACTTGACACGCAGAAAACAGTAGCAACAAAATGACACGATCAACATGCTACGTCTATTAGTTTGGGTCTAGTCCATCACGTGATTCTCCCAATGACGTGATCCAGTTATCAAGCAACAACACCTTGTTCATAATCAGAAGACACTGATTATCATCGATCAACTGGCTAGCCAACTAGAGGCATGCTAGGGACGGTGTTTTGTCTATGTATCCACACATGTAAATGAGTCTTCATTCAATACAATTATAGCATGGATAATAAACTATTATCTTGATACAGGAATTATAATAATAACTATACATTTATTATTGCCTCTAGGGCATAATTCCAACAGATGTGTCAGGTCATTCGCGACAACCTCAGTGCAGCTCAGTCCCGTCAAAAGAGCTATTATGATAGCAAGCATCGTGACATGTCTTATGAGCTTGAAGACTTCGTCTATCTCAAGGTGTCGCCTATGAAGGGTATGCAGAGCTTTGGCATCAAAGGTAAGCTTGCGCCTCGTTTCATGGGCCCATTCAGAGTTGTTGGCAAGAGAGGCGACCTAACGTACCAACTTGAGCTCCCGTCAAACTTTGCAAATGTGCATGATGTGTTCCATGTTTCTCACCTCCGGAGGTGCTGCAAGACCCCCGAGCGCACTGTTCATCTTCAAGACATCGACCTTCAGCATGACCTATCTTATCGTGAGCATCCAGTTGCGGTTCTCGAGGCGACTGAGCGCAAGACCCGCAACAAGACTCTCAAATTTCTCAAAGTGCAGTGGTCACACCATTCCGATAAAGAGGCTACTTGGGAACGGGAGGATCACCAACATTCTGAATGTCCGGAGTTCTTTCAGGCGTAGATCTCGGGGCAAGATCTTTTTGTAGTGTGGGAGAGTTTGTAATGCCCCAAGTGTGTAGCTTACCATAGTTGGAACCTTCCCCATGTGGGTCCACGTTGTCAATGATACGAGAGAGTTCTATGCTTATGATTTCATGTGGAGCTCCCCTTGTTTATTTCTCTTTTGCATGCATGCATCCATGCCATTCCATTTCATGCCATGGTGTATTTGCTTGGTGTTCTTTGTGGTGCTGTGTGAACATGATATGAGATGCTCTTGATAGTGTGTGTGAGAGTTGGAGTGGTGCATTGCTAGTAGTAAGACTATGTGGTGGTAATAGGTTTTAAAAACCTTCCCCCTTCCTTTTGTATCATGTCCAATATTCACTTGAGCCCACCCTCTTTTTTAAATGCCCAAGGTCTAGTATATTGTTATGGTGAATTTGAGATGCGATCTTGCTGATTTGAATAGGTGTGCAATTGGTGCAAATATTCACAAAACAGATCATACAATTCCTGTTTTGTAAATATTTAGTTGCCCCAAATATTCCTTTTATAATTTATTCAAATAAGTCATATTTTTCCATGACCAGGGGTATTTTTGTTTTGTTTTTATCCCTAATAGTTTAGTTTGTGCTTTCTTTTCTTTCTTTGGTCTTTTCTGTAAATAGAAAAGCCCCGGGATTTTATTTCTGTCTATAATGCGCCATAGGTGGGCTCCCTCCCCCCTCGCGGCCCATCTCACCTCTCCTAGCGCCAGAGCCCAGCTCCCGCGTCCCTCCTTCCACCTCCTGACGCCGTTCCACCTCTGCTTGCTTTCCGTCCTGCATGAGAGAGAGGGAGCAAGCCGCCGTGAGGGCTCAGAAGCCGAGACCCCTCATAAAACGTGGGCGTCCGTGCCCCCTCTTCTTTCCCTAGGGTTTCCTCTTCCCATCCTCCGTTGCCACTCCTTCCCCATCTCTCTTTCTCCCCCCAAGGTGAGTCTCTCTAGCTAGGTGCAGAGAGGGAGAGAAGGACCACGTCGGCGTCTACCCCGCTCCCGTCGTCGTCCGGCGCCGCCACCACGTCCAGGGGCTCGGGAGCGCACCCCGCATTCCATTCCCGACCTTGGTGTGGCCGGGGAACGACCACGTCGATGGCTAGCTATTCGTCATCATCGTTTTCCCGACGATCTCCCCCCTGTACCACTACTTCGGTCTGCAGCAGCGCTTCTTCGGGTCTTCTTCCCCTCCAGCTTCTCCTCCAAGCAGATCGGCATCCCCTCTTCCTTCCCTAGGTGAGGAATCTCTCCTCCTTCCTTCCTCCTTGGATAGCTCCGCGTAGATCAACTCCGGCGCGTCTCTGTCCCGGGAGTAGATCGGCCTGATGCAGGTGTTGCTGTGGTTGTGGTTGCTCGGTAGAGGTAGGTGCAGGGCAGGGGCTTTCTCCCCCTTGTAGTGAATTGTCGTAGCATAGTGGATCTTCCTCGTGGCGTAGCAGCACTAGCTTTTGCAACTCCGGCGAGTTCTCTATAGCCGGCTTCTCTGTGCTCTGCAGAGCAGGGCAACCATGTGCTTATGATAGAACACCTTGTAATACCCCTCCATTCTGTCAGTAATCGTAGCGTAGCGTAGTGGTATGTACATGTGTGTGATCTCACGAGGGCGTGGGTTCGAGCCCCAGCTCGCCCCCCTTTTATTTTTCCTTGATGCGGGACTGTGGACAGTGGATGGTTCACCCTGCATAACCTCTCTGTTCTGTCAAACTAGTGGCAGTAGCAGAGTGGCATGAGATGCAGGTAAGGTCCAGAGGGGCTTGGGTTCGAACCCCCCCCCCCAAGCCCTTTATTTTTTCTTTCCCTTTCTTGCTTTATAGTCTGAAGTAATCTTTCTTTTCTAGGTTGTGCTGCAGTTTCCTCAGAGCAGGGGTGCTTACCAGATTTTATGATGGTGTGGCTTAGTCATGTTTTTGTTGTATGTGGGAGTTGAGGTGTAGATGATGGTGTGCATGAGTGTAGGTATGAACTACACCCTATTTGTGAGTGTGTAGCATGTGTTTTGCTCTACGATGTGAAGGGTGTTGTGTGTATGTGTGTGGATGGGTTTCCCCCTCCCCACATACCTTGTGTAATGTGTGTGTAGATAGTTAGTCATTGGTGTGTGTGTGTTTGCACTAGTAGTGCATGTGTAGAATTATCATGTGTAGGTTTTTCTATGGTAGCGAAGCATGTGTAGGTTGTGTTGTATGTATGCATGTGTAGATTCATGTGTGTGTGTGCACCTTGTGGGTGTCAGGGCACTAACGTGGTGTTCCCTTGCAGTGCAAGTGCTTATGTGAGTGCTATGTAGGAATTAATTCTATCTAGCATGTGTAGGTGTTGTTTTGCTTGTGCTAGTGTTATTTTGTGGGAATGGTGATGTGCTATGGCACACATGCATGGGGTCTAAACCTTCATGTCACCATTGGCCTTGTGAGAGTGAGGACTTGCTTGTGTAGATATAGTTCTAGTGAATAGCACATGTGATGATGCACTATTCACTACATATGATTCTATGTAGGTTTTCTTCTCTAGTTTGTTCCCATTTGTTCTATACAAGTGCATAGCTATTATATATGTTTTTGTGTTAGAATCATCCCAGGAATCCATTGGTGAAGTCCGTTTTGCCATTGGAACAATTTCTGGAGATGACTTATTTCAGTTTTGTTCTATGTTAAGAGCTTGGTTCGATGAGATGTGGTGAGCCCAAGAGTTTGATTCTTGGATTGTGGCGGTAGAGGGTGACCCCCTCTACCACATATTGGTTTTGTTTCATGCTTAGGAAGCAATATGTGCAAGTTGTGCCCATCCAAAGTAGGCATGTGGCTGAAATTCCAGATTAGTGAAAATCTGAGATTTTCACTAAGTCTGAGAATCTGTTTATACTTTCTTCTCGTGTTGATGACCTTGTGCAGGTCAATGTGTTGTGATTCAGCCTTAGCTTTCAACTCGAAAGTTGAAGCTTATGTGTTTTAATTCCATTTGGAGTCCTATAGATATTGTTTTGGGTGCTGTCAAAATGCTTCAGAGCATAAACAGCTAGTGAGAATCTGGAATTTTCACCAAGTCCCAGAAATCTGATATTTTTGACCAAGTTAGCAGCTGTGTAACTTTCTATGTGCAACTCCTTTTTGTGATATTTTTGCTTGTGCATGAAGTAATCTTGGATATCTACTTCCACATATCTTATTTGGCATGTTTGGGTGGTTGTAGGTGCTTTGCACGTAGCTCACAAAGTGTTATGATGTTGTTTGTGGCAGATTGTGTAGTTTTGGTGTTTTGATGTTTGTGAGTGCATAGTTGATGGTGTGGTGATATTATTTGCACCACCCCATCCATGTTGATTTGTTTTATGTCTTGGCAACCTGGAAATACCAGAGTTATGCCATTGGAGTGTGTTGTGATGTATTTGACACGTAGCACTTCATTTGTTGTTTCATTGTTTCCCGTTGATCCGTAGCTCAGTTTGTAATGTTCTTTATATGTTTTTGCATCGTTTTCATGTCATTCTCATGCTTGTCAAGATAGCTGAGGGTGGATTTCTGTCCAGGAACATGTAATTTACTTCTCATGCTTGTGCTAGTGAATAGAATAGAGATGCATGATCGTATTCATCTCATCCATCATGTGCTTGTTGCATCTTGAGGTGCTGTTGTTCATTGGATACTATTTTTTGTTGGGTAGCACCGGGATCGGAAAATGGGTACGTGGATTCGGGAGAGTACGTGAAGGACGAACAAGAGCAGTTCCAAGCTGAGGATATCACATGCACGATGATATGACCTTGATTCCATCTCTAGACTTGTTATGCTAGATTACGTTTCTTCCATCATATGTTGCTGCCTACCACTGAAATATTTGCCTCCAGATATTGCCATGAAAACCAAACACTTATCCCTTCCTAGCAAATCTTGAATGGCTAAGTAGGCTTTGCTAAGCTTCTAATCTTAGCGTTGCTAGTTGCAGGTGCTTTGTCTCATGTGATAACATGAGTTGATATCATTATGTTAAATCTGTTATTTAATTAATGCACCTATATACTTGGTAAATAACGGAAGGCCTAGCCTTTTGCCGGGTGCTTTGTTCCATTATTGCCGCCATAGTTACCGGCTACCGGTGTTTGATTCCATAATGATCGCTCCTAACATGTTCGGGGTTGTTATGGGGACCCCCTCGATAAATCGCGTAGTGTTAAGACTTGTCCAGCAGGACCCATCATTGGTTGTAATCTGCTAATCAGTTAATAATAGTTTGCATAGGGAATAGCTACCCCGAGGAATTTGATCAACAACCCGGGCCAGTGCTCCTCATGAGTGTTGGCCCCACTTGAGCGATGTCCAGGGCCCCACTGGTCACCCAGAGGTTTAGCCATCCCAACATCTAGCTCATCCGTCATGTCCTGAGACTGAGATACGCGGCTCTTATCAGGGTCATCGTCACGACGGGAGGTCCTGCTAGGCTTATCTTACCTTAGCGATATATCTTACATATAGGAATCCCGCTGAAGCTTTGGTTCTCCCCAGAGTTGTGGTTTTCCTCTAAGGAATCCGACGAGATCATGAGATTCGTGATAGAAGATTACTTTGCGGCCCGTGTACATTTGTGATGGACTAGTTGGAGCACCCCTGCAGGGTATAATCTTTCGGAAAGCCGTGCCCGCGGTTATGTGGCAACTTGGAATATTTGTTAACATCCGGTAATAGATAACTTAAACATAAGCTAATAAAATTGCCAACTGTGTGCGTAACTGTGACTCTCCCCTTCGAAGATCTCTCTTCGACCGGGAACACGGTGGGGTTATGTTTGACGTAAGCTTGTGTTCAGGATGACTTAGTGATCAGTTAATCATCGACCGCTAGAATAGACCACCTTCATACATGTTCTACGTAAGTTAGCCACCATACAAAGCTTAGGTTGCTGCAACCTAAATACTCCACCTTTCCAACCTAATAACTTGACTAGTTCTGGCACCGTGGTCATAGATTGCTGAGTCCCTGTGGCTCACAGTTTCCTTCACAACACCAACAGGTTCAGGTACCCCGAGACAGGTGATCCCGACGGCACACAGCTGGCGTGGCAGTATGATGAGGAGAACGACTCCCTGTACGTGAACTATCCAGAAGACTGAGGCGTGGTCGTGATCATGGGCAAGCTTACAGGGTAGCATAGTCATTTTTCATGTTTTGTTGTCCGTAGCGGAACTACCTTGTTTGGATGCGTGATGTACTCTGATATATTTATGAGATGACAGTTGAATCCCTTATTGTCATTCTGTTATTATTATGTATGTGCTATGTTACCGTGCTTGCAAAACGCTTAGATGCGCTTCTTTCCAATTCGGGGCCTCGTTTCCCAAATAAGAAAGGACCGCATCTTAGTCGTTATACACGCCTAGCATGGAAGATATTGATAGCCCCCTGTCACCACATGAGCGGTTCGGGCATGCAAAACAGATTATTTCTTGAAGATTTAGAGAGTGGCACATGCAAATTTACTTGGAACGGCAGGTAGATACCACATATAGGTAGGTATGGTCGACTCATATGGAACAACTTTGGGTTTATGGAAGTGGATGCACAAGCAGTATTCCCGCTTAGCACAAGTGAAGGCTAGCAAAAGACTTGGAAGCGACCAAATAGAGAGCGACAACAGTCATCAAAATGCATTGAGATTAACCAACATTGAGTGCGAGCATGAGTAGTACATAAATCACCATGAACATGAATATCATAGAGGCTATGTTGATTTTGTTTCAACTACATGTGTGAACATCCTCCAAGTCAAGCCACTTGAAATATTCAAAGGAGGATACCATCCTATCATACTACAACACAGTCATCTCGAAATTCATGTGGGCATCCAAGACAAACCATTACTAGTTCCTAGCTAAATAAGCATGGCATCAGCAACTATGATCTCTAAGTTGTCATTGCAAACATGTTTCCCTCACAACAAAGTTGAATGAGGAACGATGAGCTAGTCATATTTACAAAAACAAAATTGATCGAGTTCATACCAGCTTTTCCAGGCTCAGTGACTTCATCACATATCATCATTATTGCCTTTCAGTTGCACGACCGAATGATGTGAACAATAATAAGAGTTCTTGTGCATTGGACTACGCTGGAATGTGCAGGCAAACACAAAGGAGAAGACAAAGTAATATGGCTCTTTAATAGATAAACATATATGCATGCGAGAGCCACTAAACATTGTAACCATGGTCTTCTACCTTGACCCAAAGAAAAAGAAAACTCTTTACACGGGAAAGCTCCCAACAAGCAAAAGAAAAACAAGCAAATCTTTTTGGGTTTTCTCAAACTAGACACACACACGAAAAGAAAACGAGAAAAATAAATAAACTAGCATGGATGATACAGTGGCAAAGTGTGAACACCGACGAACAAAGCGAAAGCATAAGCAAGAATGTAAAGTCGGTGAGAAACACATACTCCCCCAAGCTTAGGCTTTTGGCCTAAGTTGGTCTAGTCCCAAGGAGGGAAATAACCAACTCTGGGATACTCCGGAGTGGACGGGAAAGCTCCTCTGGCTCCCACTGATAAACTGGCATCTGGTACTCGACTGGTGGCTCGGGCACGGGCACCTGTGGTTGGGCTAGGCCCCAATATGCGTAGATGTCCGAAGGCATAATAATGTACCTGCCTGCATGAAGATTGAACAAAGAAGGAGCAGGCAAAGTAATAGTCTCACGAGTACCCTGACTAAATACAAGGTTATAAATCATCCTTCTATTTATATCTCTATCAAGAAAGTCATGGCGAACCATGTTGTCGTAATCTAGATATCTCTCGGGAAGAAGAATCTCTTCTTCCTCTTCTAGTCTAATAGGTATCTCAAAGTGTCTAGCAAGACGAGTAGCATAGATACCTCCATAGACAATGCCTTTAGAACGGTTCATGTTCAACCGTTGAGCTACTATAGCGCCCAAGCTATAAATTTTATCGTTATAAAGGGCTTCGCGCAAGACCACAAGATCTAGGGAACTAAGTGACCCAGCTTTCCCACGGCCAATTAAACATTTTCCCACAAATAGTGAGAAGTACCGAAGTACGGGAAAATGTATGCTAGCAGCTCTAGCGCAAGACACTAGTCTCTCCTCTCCTACAGCAATAGCATCTATGAAAGCCTCCAAGTCCCGTGGATGAGGTTCATGAATATCCCCAACGTAAGCTAATTTGCAGACATTGCAAAAATCCTAGAGTGACATGCGCTGGGGGAAATCATAAAGTTTGAACTCAACCATAGGAGGATTCTTCCTCGGATAGAAGTTAAATCTTTGTATGAAGATATTAGTGAGGATGAGGTATTGCGGACACTTATCTTCAACGAAGGCGGTAAGGCCCGCGTTCTCCACCAAGTGATAAAAGTCCTCATAAACACCGGCGGCGCGTAAGAACACATCGCTTGGCCACTCGCACGCTCGAACTTCTGTGACTCGAGGGACCACCTACTTGGGCTCCTTCTCACTTCCATCATCCTTGGGGTCACGGCTTGAAGAGCCTCTTAAGAACCTCCTCATCTTTTCCCTTTTCTATCTCTGAAAATTGCTGAAATTTTAGTGATTCTAAGGAAAAGTGAACAAGGCTCAACGAAACTCGTAGCAACTACTCCCACAAGTGCCTAGAGGTCATATTATGCATCAAAACCACTTGGGACCAACTACAATTAGCATGCAAAGCTCAAGAACATGGTCACCAAGGCAACAAAAATACGCAAAGTATAAGGCACTAGAGCAAAAACTAATTGGACCAATGGAGGAGTCACTTACCAAGGAGTAATTTCCCCAAAAAAGTTCGAAGAATGGTGCTTTGAGCAAAGAGATCGAAAATCCCAGCAAGAGGAGCAAGAACACGGGTTTGAGCTGTGAAACGATTTTTTCTGGAGGTAGGAGAAGCAGATGGGACCTAGAATGAGTGGAGGGGGTGCACGTGGGCCCCACAAGCCAGGTTGGCGCGGCTAGGGGGGTGCCCGCGCCTCCAAGGCTTGTGGCCCGCTCGTGCATCCCCCAGACTAGCTCTTCGTCTCTGTATGTTTCAAAAATTCCAGAAAAAATCATACTTGATTTTCAGGACGTTCGGAGAAATTTTATTTTCGGGGTACTTTTCTACGGGACGCTAAAATATAAAATAGGGAAAACTAAACTAAATCTATCATTTTTCTTCTAAGCAACCGAAGGTGAAAGCTTGGAACAGAGGTTTGTGAGTCCTCGATTCATCCGTCTCATGGTCATCGAAAGAAATCCGTCAATGAAGTTGATCAAGTCTATTTGACAAACTTTTTCGAATCGCAAAAGAGAACGGAGAATTTTTGAATACTCACTAGGTTACCTCAATGGGGATGTGTATCTCCTCAACAAGCAAATCATACTTCATCTTAACAGGAGGAATATGGCATTCAAAACTCCCAATAAGAATCGATGAAGTTTTTTCGATAGCATTGATGCAATGTACTCGATATTGTTTCTTCCGAAAGTGCACCGTATGCTCATTACCGCTAACATGGAAAGTGACATTGCCTTTGTTGCAATCTATAACAGCCCCTGCAGTGTTTAAAAAGGGTCTTCCGAGGATGACCGCCATGGCATCATCCTCGGGAATATCTAGAATAACAAAGTCTGTCAAGATAGTGACATTAGCAACCACAACAGGCACATCCTCACAAATGCCAATAGGGAAAGCAATTGATTTGTCGCCAATCGCAGAGAGATTTCAGTGGGTGTCAACTTATCCAGTTCAAGTCTACGATAAAGAGAGAGAGGCATAACACTAACACCGGCTCCAAGGTCGCATAAAGTAGTTCTAACGTAGTTACCTTTAATGGAGCAAGGTATAGTGGGCACTCCGGGATCACCTAGTTTCTTAGGAGTTCCACCCTTGAAGGTATAATTAGCAAGCATGGTGGAAATCTCAACCTAAGGTATTCTCCTCTTATTAGTCACAATATCCTTCATGTACTTAGCATACGGAGGCATTTTGAGCATATCTATCAAACGCATTTGCAAAAAGACAGGTCTAATCATTTCAACGAATCGCTCAAAATCCTCATCATCCTTTTTGGATGGTTTAGGAGGAAAGGGCATGGGTTTCTGAACCCATGGTTCCCTTCTTTACTATGCTTCCTAGCAGTGAAGTCATTCTTATCGTATCTTCTATTCTTAGGCTGTGGGTTATCAAGATCAACAAGTTCAACTTCCACATCCTCTTCATGAAAATCACTATTGATATTATCATTAGGCTCATGTTCATCACCAGATTGTCTCTCGGCATCAGAGACAGCGGCATCGTTTGGACTCTCAGGTGTAGCAGCAACAGGGTTGCTAGCGTGCAGGTTCCTATCATATTTTTTCTTCTTTCTAGGATGACTAGGTGCATCAGTGCTAACTCCTTGAGAATCTTGTTCAATTCTCTTCGGATGACCCTCAGGATACAAAGGTTCCTGGTTCATTCTACCGCCTCTAGTGACGACCCTGACAGAATTGTCATTCAACTCATTGAGCAAGTCATTTTGAGCTTTAAGTACTTGTTCTACCTGAGTAGTAACCATGGAGGCATGTTTACTCAAGAGCTTAAGATCATTGACATTTCTGTCCACACAAGCACTTAAATGACTAACCATACGAGCATTATGTTCCAATTGTCTGCTAGCATAATCATTGAAACTCTGTTGTTTGGCAACAAAGTTATCAAATTCATCCAGGCATAAGCTATCAGGTTTATCAAAAGGAATATCACTCTCATCAAACCTACACAGAGAATTTACTTCTACTACGTGTATCGGGTTATCAAGACCATGGATCTCTTCGATAGGTGGTAGATTTTTGACATCTTCATATTTAATGCCTTTCTCTTGCATAGATTTCTTAGCTTCTTGCATATCTTCAGGACTGAGGAATAGAATACCTCTTTTCTTAGGAGTTGGCTTAGGAGGTGGTTCGGGAATAGTCCATGCATTATCATTGCACAAGATGTTATTCAGTAGAATCTCAGCTTGTTCTACGGTTCGTTCCCTAAAAACACAACCAGCACAACTCTCTAGGTGGTCTCTAGAAGCATCGGTAAGTCCATTATAGAAGATATCAAGTATTTCATTCTTCTCAAGAGGGTGATCAGGCAAAGCATTCAGTAGCTGGACAAGCCTCCCCCAAGCTTGTGGGAGACTCTTTTCCTCAGCTTGAGCAAAGTTGTATATTTCCTGCAAGGCAGCTTGCTTCTTATGGGCAGGGAAATATTTTTCAGAGAAGTAGTAGACCATATCCTGGGGGCTACGCACACAACCAGGAACAAGATAAGTGAACCAAGTCTTAGCATCATCCTTTAGCGAGAAAGTAAACAACTTGAGGATATAGTAGTGACGGATCCTTTCCTCACTAGTGAATAGGATTGCTATATCGTGCATTTTGGTAAGATGGGCTACAACCGTTTCAGACTCATAACCATGAAAAGGATCAGATTCGACCAGAGTGATTAACTAAGGGTCGACAGAGAATTCATAATCCTTATCGGTCACAAAGAAAGGTGAAGTAGCAAACTTCGGGTCGTATTTCATCCTAGCGTTCAAAGATTTTTCTTTCCACTTGAGCAGTAATTTCTGAACATCATAGCTATCCTTACACGCAAGAAAGTCCTCAGCTATCTCTCCCTCCATAACATAACTCTCAGACATATCAGGCAATTCACGCATAGGAGAGCTAGTTCTAGCAGGCAAAATTGCAGGTTCTACTTCAATAGTATCAGCAGTTTCAGAAGTATCATCACATCTAGCAGCAACTCTAGCAATTTGTGCATCAAGGAATGCACCTAGTGGCAAAGCAGTATCAAGCATAGCATCATCAGTCAAAGCAGTATCAAGCATAGCATCATCATAAGCATCATGGGCAGCAGAAGTAGCATCATCAAGCACACGCGACATATCAAGATTTCTAGCAGGGGGTGATGTCGCAAACTTACTCATAACTGAAGGTGAATCAAGTGCAGAGCTAGATGGCAGTTCCTTACCTGTCCTCGTAGTTGAGGGCAAGACTTTAGTTCTTGGATCTATCGGATTCCTCATAGTGACCAGCAGACGTAAATCCCAAGTGACTCGGAGAATATAGTTGTGCTTCCCTCGCAACGGCGCTAGAAAATAGTCTTGATAACCTACAAGTATAGGGGATTGCAACAGTTTTCGAGGGTAGAGTATTCAACCCAAATTTATTGATTCGACTCAAGGGGAAGCGAAAGAATATTCTCAAGTATTAGTAGTTGAGTTGTCAATTTAACCACACGTGAAAGATTTAGTGTCTGCAGCAAAGTATCAGTAGCAAAGTAGGGTGATAGCAGCAGTAGCAATAGTAACCAGTAGCAGCAAAGTAACACCAGTAGAAACAGAGTAACAGTAGCACCAGTGAAAGAAGTAGCGGCAAAGTAACATAGCAAGGACCTGTAGGAAAAACTCATAGGCATTGGATCGGTGATGGATAATTATGTCGGATGCTATTCATCATGTAACAGTTATAACACGGAGAGATATATAACTAGCTCCCTTTCGTCAATCTAATGTAGGCATGTATTCCGTATGTAGTCATACGTGCTTAGGGAAAAGAACTTGCATGACATCTATTGTCCATCCCTCCTGTGGCAGCTGGGTCCTAATGGAAACTACGGGATATTAAGGTTCTCCTTTTAATAAAGAACCGGACCAATCCATTAACACTTGGTGAATACATGAACTCCTCATACTATGGTCATCTCCGGGAGTGGTTCCGGCTATTATCACCCCGGGTTTGCCGGGTCATAACACATAGTAGGTGACTACAACTTGCAAGATAGGATCTAAAACACACATATATTGGCGACAACATAATAGGTTCACATCTGAAATCATGGCACTCGGGCCCTAGTGACAAGCATTAAGCATGGCAAAGTAGTAGCAACATCAATTTCAGAACATAGTGGATACTAGGGATCAATCCCCGTCAAAACTAACTCGATTACATGATAGATCTCATCCAACCCATCACCGTCCAGCAAGCCTACGATGAGATTACTCAAAAACGGTGAAGAGCATCATGGAATTGGCGATGAAGGAAGGTTGGTGATGACGATGGCGATGATCTCCCCTCTCCGGAGCCCAGAACGGACTCCAGATCTTCCCTCTAGATGAAGAACAGGAGGTGGCGCCGCCTGCGTATCATAAAACGAGATGAACTATTTTCCTTAATTTTTCTCTGGACGAAACGGACTATATTAGAGCTGGATTGAGAGCGGTGGAGCTTTGTGGGCCCCACAAGCCTGCCAGGCGCGGCCAGGGGGGCCGCGCCTGGTGGGCTTGTGGGCTTACGGCTACACTTCCTCTGCTGATTCTTGCGCCAGTATTTTTCATAAATTCCAGAAAAATTCTCTGTAAATTTTCAGGTCATTCCGAGAACTTTTATTTCTACGCAAAAACAACACCATGGCAATTCTGCTGAAAACAGCGTTAGTCCGGGTTAGGTCCATTCAAATCATGAAAATTAGAGTCCAAAACAAGGTCAAAAGAGTTCGGAAAAGTAGATACGACGGAGACGTGTCACCCCTCTCAACCAGATCCGTCTCCCCGTCACCTGCGGCACCCGCTCCAAATACCGCACCGAGCTCGTAGACTTTGATGTGGCGCGGATCAGCCTCCCATGCAATATCATCCTGGGGTACCCCATGCTTGCAAGATTCATCGCGGCGACTCATCTGGGGTACAACATCGTCAAGATCCCCGGCAGTAGCGGTGTCCTGACCATCAGATGCGACGAAAGGGACGAGGTGGGCTACCTCATGCAAGCGTGCAAAACCCCGGCGGTTCTGTGCGCAGCCGACGGGGGAGAGGCGGTGCCTCCCGAGAGCCTACTCGAGGTGGCCCCGACGAGAAAGAAACAGTAGTTCATGCAAGATAGGACCAAGACAAAGATGGTGTCGGTAAATGACAACGGCTTGGGCCCCACCTTCACCATTGGTGTCGACCTCCCTCCGGAGCAAGAGAGCGCGCTCATCGCCTTCTTCCGGGCAAACACGGATGTGTTCATGTGGAAGGCGACCGACCTAACCGGGGTACCGAGGCACGTGATCGAGCATCACCTGGCGGCATACCCCAACGCGCCCCCCGTCAAGCAGAAGGTGCGGTGCCAAGCATCGGAATAACAACACTTAATCATGCAGGAAGTGCAAAAGCTCCAAGAGGCGAGGTTCACTACGAGGTGCACCACCCAGAGTGGCTCGCTAACCCCGTCATCATCCCCAAGAAGGGTGGCAAGGAGCGGATATGCGTCGACTTCACCAACCTCAATAAGGCCAATCCGTTGGACCCCTTCCCACTCCCACACATCGACTAGATCATGGACTCTACCACCTTCTATGATCTATTGTGCTTCTTGGACGCCTTTGTCTCCCCTTACGGGGTGTTCTGTTATGTGAGCATGCCCTTCAACATTAAGAGCGCTCGTGCCACCTTCCAGCGGCTAATGCAGATCGCGTTGGGGGCCTAGCTGGGAAGGAACACCGAGGCCTACGTCGATGGCATTCTGGTCAAGACGCGTGAGGCCATGACGCTCATCGAGGACTTGGAGGTAACTTTTGCCAATCTACAAAAGGACAACCTAAAGCTCAACCCCGACAAGTGTATCTTAGGTGTCCCCTCTTGGAAGCTCCTTGGATTCCTCGTGTCACATCGAGGGATTGAAGCAAACCCGGAGAAGGTCAAGGCCATCAATCACATACGACCTCCCAAAACCCTCAAGGAAAGGTAAAAGCTGGCAAGGTGCCTAGCCTCCCTCGGGCACTTCATCTCCATGTTCAGCGAGCGGGCATTGCCATTGTTCAAGCTAATGAAAACATGGGTTCGTTTGCGTGGACCCCTAACGCGGACACGGCCTTCACGGACCTCAAACGGTACCTCGAGAGCCCTCCCATCATGGTCGCGCTGTGACCTGGCGAGCGTCTGCTATTGTGCGTAGAGGCCACCCCTCTGACAGCCAGCGCGTCCCCCGTGGTGGACCGGGAAGGTCCTGCTTGCCCCAAGAAGCAGCCGGCGGCCACCCAGCACACGTCGCAGGGGCTTGCACGGGCCCCATCGGAGCGAAGCATGGCTGGCTTTCGGGAGGCCGCCCCTTCTCAGGAGGCTACCCTCCCCCTAAGGGATGCTTCCCCTCAGGAGGTTGCCTCACAGGAGGAGGCTCCCGAGACCAGTGACCCCGCACCTTCGGAAGCCCCTGTGGCTTCACCCCACGAGCCTCTCGATGGGTGCCGACGACACCACTGTCGCAAGGGACGTGGAGCACCAAGTGTACTATGTCAGTATGGCACTAAGGGATGCGCGTGAGTGTTATCCCATTCAGTAGAAGCTCCTCCTCGTGCTCATCGTGGCCTGTAGAAAGCTGCGCCACTACTCCCACGAGCACCTGATCAAGGTTATCTTTGCCTACTCGTTGGAGCAAATCCTGTAGCCCTAACGCCGCTCACAGGATCGCCGAGTGGAACATCGAGTTGCAAGCCTTCGAGCAGGAGTTCTGCACCACCGGGGTCATCAAGTGTGCGGCCCTCGCAGACTTCATCGTGGAGTGGACGGACCCGAGCAAAGAGGAGCCTCGCAAGGGCGAATCCACTCTGTCTGTGGATGAAGCGCCTTGCGACTCGGTCATGCGCTTTGGCGGCGCTTTCTCCATGAGCGGGGGTTGGCATGGTGCTCACTATGCCGAAAGGATACAAGCTTTACTATGCAATCGATTTGTGCTTGAGGCACAACATGAAGGTTTCCAACAACATTGTTGAGTACGAAGGCCTGATCGGTGGCCTCAAGGCCGCCTCGTCTCTGGGCGTCGAGTGCCTCGTTGTGAAGGGTGACTCCCAGCTCATCGTCAACTTCTCCAACAAGAAGTACAAACCCAAGGACGAGCACATGGCCGCCTAACTGGAGGTGGTACGTAAGCTCGAGAAACGGTTCCTTGGTTTACAATTGCAACACATTCCTCAAGACACCAATCAAGACGTCGACCACATCGCCAAGCGGGCGTCGCGCCGGGGTCCCAGCGGCCTGACGTCTTCGAGGAGCACCTCCTCAAGCCGTTGGTCATGCCGCCTGTCGCCAGCACCGCGTTGCTGCCTTAAGAGGTGCCGCCCGCGCCATTGACGGGCGTGCCAAACTATGGCCCGCCCTCAGGGGTTCGGTTGTTGCTGGCACTAGAACCCCAAGAAGGCGACTGGACCGCCGAGCTCAAGGCCTACCTGCTTCGCGGCAATCTCCACATGAAAGACGAGGGGGCGGAGCACATCATCCGGTAGGCCACCATCTACTGCGTGCAAGATGGGGAGTTGTACCGTAGGCGGCCCAATGGCGTTTTGTTGCGGTCCATCTCGGAGCAGCAAGGGCGCGAGCTGCTCGCCGCCACAGAGGGGATTGCAGGCACCACTCCTCGTCGTGAACCCTCGTCGGTAAGGTGTCCCGCAGCGGCTTCTATTGTCTGACAGCGCTTCACGACACCACTGAGTTGGTCCGGTCCTGCGAGGCGTGCCAGTTCCACGCCAAGCAGATCCAGCAACCCGCGAAGGGGTTGCAGACAATTCCGCTCTCTTGGACCTTCGCGGTGTGGGGGTTGGACATCTTAGGCCCCTTCCCCCGCAAGGCTGGCGGATACCGCTACCTCTACGTCGTTGACAATTTCACCAAGAGGACGGAGGTCGAATCCATTCGCACCATCCCGGTCGGCTCGGGCTCCAAGTTCATCAAGGGCCTCATGCATCGATTCGGTGTCCCCAACTACATCATCACCGACAACGGGTCTCAATTCACAAGTGGTCTCTTTAAGTCATACTGTGCTAACCTTAGTACGCAGATATGCTACGTCTTCGTGGCACACCCGTGAAATAACGGCTAGGCCGAGCGCGCCAACGCCAAGGTCCTCAAGGGCCTCAAGACCAGGAGCTTCAAGAAGAAGCTCGAAGCTTGCGGGAACGGCTGGCTCGACGAGCTACAATCCATGTTGTGGTCCATCTGGACCACCACGACCAAGCCCATAGGCGATACCCCCTTCTTCCTCGTCTATGGGGCTGAGGCGGTCCTCCCCGTGGAGCTCAAGTATGGTTCCCAGCGGTTGCTAGCATTTGATGAGGCGCATCAAGCCGGCTCGCGAGAAGTCGACCTCATACTTCTGGAGGAGGCCTGTCGCTAGGCCACCCTTCGCTTGGTGAGCCGGCCTCCATGTGATGGGCTTGAGCTGGCCTTTTAGTGAGTCTCCCCTTGGGCCTTCGCATCCAGGGTCTCCTGCCCAAGTCATAGTCCAAGCGGGTTATCCGCATGGCGGGCTGGCCCATGGGGTATATCACCAACATTAGCCCCAAGTTTAACATGGATTCATCCATGTTAAACTTCATTCTGGAAAATATAGTAAAATATCATAGGTGAAGATTAACACGAGTCGCCTTTTTGAGCTGATGATCTCCCTCTGAGGAATAAATTTTGCTTGGGACGCATCTGGCCCGGTCATCTGTTTGTTCAAGACTTGGTATTTTCATCATCCGTCATGGTCAAGACGCCATCCTAGTCGATGTTGATATAATCTAGTCATCATAGTGAATCGTTCCCAATAGCGTTCAAATCTCTGTCAGGCGTGAAAATAGAGGCGTCTGTTTCTCCACCAATTACTCCATTTCTTATTGCGCCGCTTAGGGTCTTGTTATTATAACTAGATCGGCTAGGTTTAACTTCCACCTCTTCTTATTCCTCTCGTCCATAGCACCTACTCTCGAAAACTGTCGGCACCGCTCCTTCTCAGACGACTTCATTTCTTTGCAGCCGCCACCGGAGTTCATCTCAATTGATAGCAGAGGTCTCCTCAACGCAGCCTACCATAGCCCTCTTCCGCTGCAAATCTTTGTAAGTCCCCATTATTACTTTCATATCACTACCGCTTCATTTATAGTTCGTCGGAGTTCATCTTATGCTTGGTAGATTGTAGTTGCATATCTACAACCTTTTGTATGTCCCTACTTGTGCAACTTGCCATCGCAGTCGCCCGGTAACCTTTGTAGATTCATAGTGGATTCACCTTTTTGATATGCGCATTCTGCGTGATCTCATCACCGCGTTCTTCTTAGCAATCATTGTCTTCTGAGTTCTTCTATTTAGAACATATATTTCTTCTTTTTATGCATCACATAGATCCACTTGCTCAGGCACTTCAATAGGAAACATATTTCTCGCTTTGCAAACTTCACTAAGTCCTTATAGCCCTTGGTTCTCTCCTTTTCAGATGGGTTTAGCTTTACAACTCCTCATATTGCCGGCTCAACTCTTTCCGCATATCTTAGGATGACTTACCATGTGAAACCTTTGTCGGCTTATCCTTCATCCCGATTTTTCTTTCTTTCCAGTGTTGTTGTTTTTTATAAAAAGGCCCCAAAGACCAGTAAAGAGGTCAGTTGGGTCAGATCCAAAGTGACCACGCTTTCTTTAAATGAGCTAGTAACCCAAGGATTTCTGCCACCTAAAGATGAAATTGAATGGAGGGTGCCTAAAGAGGAGGTCATTCCTCAACCCGCCCAAGGAGATGTACTGATTTTCACCAATCATCTGCTTAGAGGTTTTTGTCCCCCTGGGTCAAAGTTCTTTAGAGACTTGCGTCACTTTTACAAGCTCGGGCCTCAAGACCTTGGTCCAAATTCTGTGACCAACATTTTTCAATTCGGCGTACTTTGTGAGGTTTATCTTCACGTGGAGCCCGCACTTGTTTTGTTTAGATATTTTTTCTACCTTAATCACCAAAGTGAGGTAAAAGTGGCCCAAGTGCGGAGCTTGGTGGAGTCACAATTCTCAAGAGGAAAAATAGCATTTTCCCTGAATCCAAGCTAGTGAGTCATCCCAAAGGTTGGTTTTCCATTTGGTTCTATTGTAAAGACACTTCTCCACAAGGTCAAAATCCCTTGTCGAGTTACAAGGAAAACCGGCTCAATGTCACAGTTGAATTTCCGGATTAGCCAAGCGAGGAAGAACAAATACTGTTAGCACCCATAATTTCAAGGTTTGAAAGCTTTAACCGCTCACGGTCTTACCGGAATTGACCTAGTCCGGTGCTGGATAACTTAGAGGATTCAACACCTTAGCTTGAGGGGTGATCTAATGTGCAACTATACTGGTGAATCAAAGGACATGCAACGCTTTAGCGAACAAGAATTGGCTGATAAGGAAATCAACAAGGCCACCGAGAAAATGTTTGGCGACTCAAAAGTGTTGTGTACCTTTACTTTCTTAGCTCCATTCTATATTGATAACCCGGTTCCACCAGTAAGTATTATGTGTCACTTTTACTCCTTCCCTTATTTTATCTTTGCACTTTTTAAGCCGGCTCATACTTTTTTTTTCCGCGAAAACTCTGATGTTTGGAACATCAGGGATAGTACACCTATTCCCCCTTATTCTGGTCAAGTGGATGACCTAGCCGATGAAGCTGCCTCGGTTGGTGTATCTGACGTAGAACTTGACTCCCTAGGCGACCTGTTCATTGAGCTTGCTGACTCCTCCTTCCCACAGGATGATATTGAAAATAGTCAAACTAATGATGTCGAGGTAATTTCAATCTCCTCCAGTTCTTCAGAAACATATGTTGTGAAGAAGACAAGACAAGCTGTCAGAAAAGTTATGTTTTCACATCTAGCTGCTTACTTAGATACCAACTTTCTTTTCAAGAGAAATCAACATGCTGCTCAATCAAGATGCTAAACCCAGAGTTTCTCCGGAGAGTTATCTACCATCTCGGAGCCACCTACTCGCAAGCAAGGTCAAGAGGTGCCACATAGTCCAACTATTTCTCATCCTCAAGCTGCTCTCTTCAAGCAACCCCTTAGTCATACTAATTCACTTTATTTCCATGTGTCATATCCTTCATCTGGTGACTCAACTATGACCCAACTTCCATCTTTCACCATCAACCATGGGTAAGCTTTTGTTGAAGCCATCTTTTCTTGACCACATCATCGCTCGTTGTTTCCTTGACTTGATAAACTTGTTTCTATGATTTATATAGCGAAGGCCTTTATTAGAAAAAAGGCGGGTGATGTTGGAAATATGCCCTAGAGGCAATAATAAAATGGTTATTATTATATTTCCTATTTCATGATAATTGTCTGTTACTCATGCTATAACTGTATTAACCGGAAACCGTAATACATGTGTGAGTATATAGATCACAGTGTGTCCCTAGTGAGCCTCTAGTTGGCTAGCTGTTGCTCAATAGATGATCATGGTTTCCTGATCATGGACATTGGATGTCATTGATAACGGGATCAAATCATTGAGGAATGATGTGATGGACAAGACCCAATCCTAAGCATAGCACTAGATCGTGTTGTTCGTCTCCTAAAGCGTTTATAATGTCAAGTATCATTTACTTAGACCATGAGATTGTGCAACTCCTGGATACCGTAGGAGTGCTTTGGGTGTACCAAACGTCACAACTTAACTAGGTGATTATAAAGGCGCACTACAGGTATGTCCGAAAGTGTCTGTTGGGTTGTACGAATCGAGACAAGGATTTGTCACTCCGTCTGACAGAGAGGTATCTTTGGGCCCACTCGGTAATCCATCATCATATTGAGCTCAGTGCGACTAAGGAGTTAGCCACGACATGATATGTTACGGAACGATTAAAGAGACTTGCCGGTAACGAGATTGAACAAGGTATAGGGATACCGACGGTCGAATCTCGCGCAAGTATCATACCGATAGACAAAGGGAATTGCATATGGGATTAATCGAATCCCCGACATCGTGGTTCATCCGATGAGATCATCGTGGAACATGCCGGAACCAACATGGATATCCAGACCCTGTTGTTAGTTATTGATCGGAAAAGTGTCTCGGTCATGTCTGCATGTGTCCCGAACCCATAGGTTCTACACACTTAAGGTTTGATGACGCTAGGGTTATAGGGGAATAGTGTACGTGGTTACCGAAGGTTGTTCCGAGTCCCGGATGAGATCCCGGACGTCACGAGGAGTTCGGGAATGGTCCGGAGATAAAGAACTATATATAGGAAGTGAGGATTTCGTGGCCGGAATTGTTTCGGGCGACATCGGTAATGTACCAGGACCACCGGAAGGGTTCCGAGGGTCCACCGGCAAGGGCCACAAGCCCCAAGCTGATACATGGGCCAAGAGTGGGAGGGATCCAGCTCCTAAGTGGGTTGGTGCGCCTCCACAACCAGCCCAAGGCACATCAAGGGATGGAGAGGGCAAACCCTAGGCATGGGAGGCCACCTTGGGCCTCAAGGACCAACCCTAGGGCGCCTCCACCACCTTGGCCGCCGCCCCAAGGCCATCTAGGGATGCCGCACCCTTAGGGTGGGAAACCCTAAAGGTGGGCACCCTCCTCCCTCTCCTCCTATATATAGTGGAGGTTTTGGGCAGATTTGAGACAAGAATTCTCTCTCTCTCGGTGCAGCCCTACACCACCTCCTCCTCCTCGTCCTCCGTAGTGCTTGGCGAAGCCCTGTCGAAGTTACCACACAGCTCCACCGTCACCACGCCGTCGTGCTGCCAGAGCTCTCCCTCAACCTCTCCTCCCTCCTTGCTATATCAAGGCGTTGGATACGTCACTGGGCTGCACGTGTGCTGAACACGGAGGCGCCAACGTTTGGCGCATAGATCGGTATCCACCGCGATCTGAAGCGCTGCGATTACGACTCCATCAACCGCGTTCTAGCAACGCTTCCGCTTAGCGATCTTCAAAGGTATGAAGATGCTCTACAACCTCTCTCGTTGCTGGTTTCTCCATAGATAGATCCTTCTATGGCATAGGAATTATTTCGAAATAACTACGATCCCCAACAGTGGCATCCGAGCCAAGGTTCTATGCATAGATTCTATGCACGAGTAGAGCACAAAAGTTGTGGGCGCTGATTTGCCAATTTTCTTGTCGTTACTAGTCTTATCTTGACTCGGCATCATCGTGGGATGAAGCGTCCCGAACCGACCTTACATGTACGCTTACGTGAGCCTGGTTCCACCGACTGACATGCACTTGTTGCATAAGGTGGCTAGCGGGTGTGTGTCTCTCCCACTTTAGTCGGATCGGATTCGATGAAGAGGGTCCTTATGAAGGGTAAATAGCATTGGCATATCAACGTTGTGGCTGTCACGTAGGTAAGAAGCGTTCTTGCTAGAAACACTAATCAGCCACGTAAAACTTGCAACAACAATTAGAGGACGTCTAACTTGTTTTTGCACGGTATGCTATGTGATGTGATATGGCCAAAAGGATGTGATGTTACCTATGTGATGTATGAGATTGATCATGTTCTTGTAATAGGATTCACGACTTGCATGTCGGTGAGTGTGACAACCAGTTGGATCCATAAGAGTTCTCTTTATTTATTGTATGAGATGCAACGCCATGTTGATTACTTTACTTTATCGCTAATGGTTAGCTATAGTAGTAGAAGTAATAGATGGCATGAGGACTTCACGGAGACACAATGATGGAGATCATGATGTCATGCTGGTAACAATAATGATCATGGTGCCCCGAAGATGGAGATCAAAGGAGCGAGATGATATTGGCCATATCATGTCACTATATGATTGCATGTGATGTTTATCATGTTTTTCATCTTATTTCTTAGAACAACGATAGAAAAGATAAGATGATCCCTCATCAAAATTTCGAGATATGTATTCCTCTAAGTGTGCACCGTTGCGAAGGATCATTGTCTCGAAGCGCCACATGATGATCGGGTGTGATAGATTCTAACGTTCGCATACAACCGGTGTAAGCTAGTTTACACACGCAAAACACTTAGGTTGACTCGACGAGCCTAGCATGTACAAACATGGCCTCGAATACGGGAGACCGAAAGGTTGAACATGAGTCGTATGGTTGATACGATCAGCATGGAGATGCTCACCATCGATGACTAGTCCGTCTCAGGTGATGATCGGACATGGGCTAGTCGACATGGATCATGTAACACTTGGATGACTAGAGGGATGTCGATCTGTGTGGGAGTTCATTAGTAATTTCATTATATGAACTTAATTATCATGAACTTAGTCTAAAATGGTCTTTACAAATATTGTAGATCCAATGGCCAACGCAAATGTCTCATTCAACTTCAACGCATTCCTAGAGAAAACCAAGCTGAAAGACGATGGGAGCAACTATGCGGACTGGGCTCGTAACTTAAAGCTCATCCTAACTGTCATGGTTTTGTCACGGCAGATGTCCTCGTGAAAGGACTTAGTGATGGAGCCATCACACCTTGGTGGGACCTCAAAGGCGTTGAGCGGAAGCGAGACTCGGGTTTACCCAGGTTCGGCCCCTCCGATGGAGGTAAGAGCTTATGTCCTGCTTTGTGTATATTTGATGGTGGAATCGATTACAAGGTTGCGTAACTCACCTGACCTAGCTCTCGATGGATTGTAACTTAATCTTTCTACCCTAGAGACTCGCCTTTATATATAGGTCGAGGCCTTAGGTTTACAGGAGTCCAGGTGACATCATGAACCGTGACTTGATATATCTCTAACCCGTCGTGTCTCTCAAGCAAGGAAACCTCCTAGAGAGTCTTCCTCTTCTTGGGTCGTGAGTCGCCCTTAGGGCTCATGGGCTGAACCGGCCCTCTCTACGAAGATCACCTCATGCCTCCTGTGTTCTTGGGCCTTGAGTCGCCATGAACCTGACCCGGCCCAATAGGGAGGGTCACAAAGCGGGTAATATCCCCAAAACTAACTGCTTCCAAGAAGGTATATGTCTTTAGTGCACCGCTAGGTGATCCTCCCGATCCCGCGGCATACTAGGACGCTAGGAACGCCTGGTGGTTGCGGAGTGATGACTACTCTCTGGTTCAGTGCGGCATGCTTTACAGTTTAGAACCGGGGCCCCCAAGGCGTTTTGAGCAACATAGAGCCTATGAGATGTTCGAGAAGTTGAAACTTCTTTTTCAAGCTCATGCCCGGGTCGAGAGATATGAAGTCTCCGAAAAGTTCTTTAGGTGTAAGATGGGGGAGAATAGTTCTATCAGTGAGCACATACTCGGAATGTTTGGTTTGCACAACCGCATGACTCAGCTGGGAGTTGAACTTCCGGATGATGCGGTCATTGACAGAATCCTCCAGTCCCTTCCACCTAGCTATAAAGGCTTTGTGATGAATTACAACAGGCAAGGGATGGAAACGACTATTCCCGAGTTGTATTCAATGCTGAAATTTGCAGAGGTAGAAATCAAGAAAGAACATAAAGTGTTAATGGTCAATAAGACCACCAGTTTCAAGAAGGGCAAGGGTAAGAAGAACTTCAAGAAAGACGGCAAAGCAATTGCCGCGTCCGGTAAGCCAATTGCCGGGAAGAAGTCAAACAAAGGACCCAAGCCTGAGACTGAGTGCAATTACTGCAAGGGAACTGGTCACTGGAAGCGGAATTGCCCTAAGTACTTAGCGGACAAGAAGGCTGGTAACAACAAAGGTATATGTGATATACTTGTTATTGATGTGTACCTTACCAGCGCTCGTAGTAGCTCATGGGTATTTGATACCGGTGCTATTGCTCACATTCCAACTCTAAACAGGAACTCCAGAACAAGCGTAGGTTGGCTAAGGACGAGGTGACGATGTGCGTCGGGAATGGTTCCAAGGTCGATATGATTGCCGTCGGCATGCTACCTGTACATCTACCTTCAGGATTAGTTTTAAACCTTAATAATTGTTATTTAGTACCAGCTTTGAGCATGAACATTGTATCGGGATATCGCTTGATGCAAGATGGCTACTCATTTAAATCTGACAATGATGGTTGTTCTATTTATATGAGTGGTATGTTTTATGGTCATGCCCCGCTGGTTAGTGGTTTATTCCTGATGAATCTCGATCGTGATGTTGCACATATCCATAGTGTGAGTACCAAAAGATGTACGGTTGATAATGATAGTCCCACATACTTGTGTCACTACCGCCTTGGTCATATCGGCGTAATGTGCATGAAGAAACTCCATACAGATGGACTTTTGGAGTCTCTTGATATTGAATCATTTGACAAATGTGAACCGTGCCTCATGGGCAAGATGACCAAGACTCCGTTTTCCGAAACAATGGAGCGAGCAACCAACTTGTTGGAAATAGTACATACTGATGTATGCTGTCCAATGAGCGGTGAGGCTCGCGGTGGCTATCGTTATGTTCTCACTCTCACTAATGATTTAAGTAGATATGGGTATGTCTACTTAATGAAGCACAAGTCTGAAACCTTTGAAAATTTCAAGGAATTTCAGAGTGAGGTGGAGAATCAACGTGACAAGAAAATAAAGTTTCGACGATGTGATCGGGGAGGAGAATATTTGAGTCACGAGTTTGGCACACACCTAAGGAAATGTGGAATTGTTTCACAACTGACACCGCCTGGCACACCACAACGTAATGGTGTGTCTGAACGTCGTAATCGCACTTTATTGGATATGGTGCGATCTATGATTTCTCTTACCGATTTACCGCTATCATTTTGGGGATATGCATTGGAAACTGCCGCATTCACTTTAAATAGGGCACCGTCTAAATCCGTTGAGACGACACCGTATGAATTATGGTTTCGCAAGAAAGCTAAGTTGTCATTTCTTAAAGTTTGGGGTTGTGATGTTTATGTGAAGAAACTTCAACTAGAGAAGCTCGAACCCAAAGCGGAAAAATGTGTCTTCATAGGATACCCTAAGGAAACTATTGGGTACACCTTCTATCTAAGATCCGAAGGCAAATTCTTTGTAGCCAAGAATGGATCCTTTCTAGAGAAAGAGTTTCTATCGAAAGAAGTAAGTGGGAGGAAAATAGAACTTGATGAGGTAATTATACCTCCACTCGAAACAGAGAGTAGCGCAAAGCAAGAAAAAAATTCTGAGGCGCCTGCACCGGCAAGAGAAGAAGTTAATGATGATGATCATGAAACTTTGGATCAAGTTTCTATTGAACCTCGAAGGTCAACAAGGGTACGTTCCGCACCAGAGTGGTACGACAACCCTGTCATGGAAATCATGTTGTTGGACAACAGTGAACCTTCGAACTACGAAGAAGCGATGGCGGGCCTGGATTCCAAGAAATGGCTTGAGGCCATGAAATCCGAGATAGAATCCATGTATGACAACAAAGTATGGACTTTAGTGGACTTCCCCGATGATCGGGGGGCCATAGAAAATAAATGGATCTTTAAGAAGAAGACCGACGTGGATGGTAATGTGACCATCTATATGGCTCGACTTGTCTCTAAGGGTAATCGACAAGTCCAAGGGATTGACTACGATGAGACCTTCTCACCCACAACGATGCTGAAATCGGTCTGAATCATGTTAGCAATTGCCGCATTTTTTGATTATGAAATCTGGCAAATGGACATCAAAACAGCATTCCTGAACGACTTTCTTAAAGAAGAATTGTATATGATACAGCCAGAAGGTTTTGTCGATCCTAGCAATGCTAACAAGGTATGCAAGGTCCAGCGCTCCATCTATGGGCTAGTGCAAGCATCTCGGAATTGAAACATTCGCTTTGATGAGTTGATCAAAGTGTTTGGGTTTGTACAGACTTATGGAGAAGCCTGTATTTACAAGGAAGTGAGTGGGAGCTCTATAGCATTTCTCATATTATATGTTGATGACATATTGTTGATGGGAAATGATATAGACTATTGGAAAGCATCAAGGCCTATTGAATAAGAGTTTTTCAATGAAGGACCTTGGAGAATCTGCTTACATATTAGGCATCAAGACATATAGAGATAGATCGAGACGCCTCATAGATCTTTCCCAAAGCACATACCTTGACAAGATATTGAAGAACTTCAATATGGATAAAGCTAAGAAGGGGTTCTTGCCTGTATTACAAGGTGTGAGGTTGAGTACGACTCAACGCCCGACCACGGCGGAAGATGGAGAAAATATGAGTACCGTACCCTATGCTTCAGCCATAGGCTCTATCATGTATGCCATGTTGTGTACCAGACCTGATGTGAACCTTGCCATAAGTTTGCTAGGGAGGTACCAATGTGATCCAGGAGTGGATCACTGGACAGCGGTCAAGAATATCCTGAAGTACATGAAAAGGACTAAAGATATGTTTCTCGTATATGGAGGTGCCGAAGAGCTTGTCGTAAAGGGTTACGTTGATGTTTGCTTCGACACAGATCCGGATGACTCCTCACAAACCGGATGCGTGTATATTTTGAATAATGGGGTAGTTAGTTGGTGGAGTTGCAAGCAAAGCATCTTGGCGGCATCTACATGTGAAGCGGAGTACATAGGTGCTTCGGAAGCAGCACGGGAACGAGTCTGGATGAAGGAGTTCATCACCGACCTAGGAGTGATTCCAAGTGCGTCGGGCCTGATGACTCTGTTCTGTGACAGCACTGGAGCTATTTCTATTATAAAGGAGCACAAGTTTCACAAGAAGACCAAGCACATCAAGCGTCGCTTCAACTCCATTCGTGGATACATCCAAGATGCAGATATAGATATCTGTAAAGTACATACGGATCTGAATGTCGCAGATCCGTTGACTAAACCTCTTCCACGGGCTCTAGTGCAAGTGGGAGACTGTTGGAAACATGATCAACACCAGAACTCTATGGGTGTTCGATACATGACAATGTAACTAGATTATTGACTCTAGTGCAAGTGGGATACTGTTGGAAATATGCCCTAGAGGCAATAATAAAATGGTTATTATTATATTTCCTAGTTCATGATAATAGTCTATTACTCGTGCTATAATTCTATTAATCGGAAACCATCATACATGTGTGAGTATATAGATCGCAATGTGTCCCTAGTGAGCCTCTAGTTGGCTAGCTCGTTGATAAATAGATGATCATGGTTTCCTCATCATGGACATTGGATGTCATTGATAACGGGATCACATCATTGGGGAATGATGTGATGGACAAGACCCAATCCTAAGCATAGCACAAGATCGTGTTGTTCGTCTGCTAAAGCTTTTCTAATATCAAGTATCATTTCCTTAGACCATGAGATTGTGCAACTCCCGGATACCATAGGAGTGCTTTGGGTGTATCAAACATCACAACATAACTGGGTGATTATGAAGGTGCACTACACGTATCTCCGAAAGTGTCTGTTGGGTTGTACGAATCAAGACTGGGATTTGTCACTCCGTGTGACGGTGAGGTATCTCTGGGCCCACTCGGTAATCCATCATCATATTTAGCTCAGTGTGACTAGGGAGTTAGCCATGGGATGATGTGTTACGGAACGAGTAAAGAGACTTGCCGGTAACGAGATTGAACAAGGTATACGGATACCGACGATCGAATCTTGGGCAAGTATCATACCGATAGACAAAGGGAATTGCATGGTAGATTAAACGAATCCCCGACATCATGATTCATCCGATGATATCATCCTAGAACATGCGGGAATCAACATGGATATCCATACCCTGGTGTTGGTTCTTGGCCGGAGAAGTATCTTGGTCATGTCTGCATGTCTCCCGAACCCGTAGGGTCTACAAACTTAAGGTTCGATGACGCTAGGGTTATAGGGGAATAGTGTATGTGGTTATCGAAGGTTGTTCGGAGTCCCGGATGAGATCCCGGACGTCAAGAGGAGTTCTGGAATGGTCCAGACATAAACAATTATATATAGGAAGTGAGGATTTGGTCGCCGGAATTGTTTAGGGCAACTCCGGTAATGTACGACGACCACCAGAAGGGTTCCGGGGGTCCACCGGCAAGGGCCACCATCCCCATGCTGCTACATGGGCCAAGAGTGGAAGGGAACCAGCCCTTAAGTGGGCTGGAGCGCCTCCACAACTAGCATGAGGTGCAGCAAGGGGTGGAGGGGGCAAACCCTAGGCGTGGGAGGCCACCTTGGGCCTCAATGCCCAACCCTAGGGCGCCTCCACCACCTTGGCCGCCGCCCCAAGGCCATCTAGGGCTGTCGCACCCTTAGGGTGGGAAACCCTAAAGTTGGGCACTCTCCTCCCTCTCCTCCTATATATAGTGGAGGTTTTGGGAAGATTTGAGACAAGAATTCTCTCTCTCTCGGCGCAGCCCTACACCTCCTCCTCCTCGTCCTCCGTAGTGCTTGGCGAAGCCCTGTCGGACTTACCACGCAGCTCCACCGTCACCACGATGTCGTGCTGCCGGAGCTCTCCCTCAACCTCTCCTCCCTCTTTGTTGGATCAAGGCGTTGGAGACGTCACCGGGCTGCACGTGTGTTGAACGCGGAGGCACCGACGTTCGATGCATAGATCGGAATCCACTGCGATCTGAATCGCTGCAATTACGACTCCATCAATCGCGTTCTAGCAACGCTTCCGCTTAGCAATCTTGAAAGGTATGAAGATGCTCTACAACCTTCCTCATTGCTGGTTTCTCCATAGATAGATCCTTGTATGGCTTAGGAATTTTTTTGAAATTAGTACGATCAATAACATGTGAATCGTTGTAACACCCAAGATTTTTAAATTTGATTTCTTTGACTTTTGAGTTGTTCTAAAATGGATTGAATATTTTGGCTTTGATAAAACCCTGAAGTTTCTTTGGAAACCTTTTTAAGAAAATCCTTTGAGCTTTTCTTTTCCAACATGTCTATTTTGAAAAGGACTTTGGTTGCCTCTTCTCAAAATAATTTGGTTGGAAAATTTTATTTATTCTTTAACAAACCCTTGGGATAATTTCCATAGTTCCTCTTGTCAATCCCCTTCTATATTTCTTTTCTCTCCATCCCTTCTGATTCTACCCAATGACACTTCTCTAGCACCTAGGTTTTCATTTTATTTGATTTCTCAAAGTTTTAGAAGGGTTTAGCAACATTTCATATTTTCTTCCACCCGCCGCACGTTCATTTCGACGCTTGTTGGCATCCTTGTTGAGCTGGCCTGAGCCAGCCAGCTCCGGCAGCAGCACCAGCAGTGGCTACCACGGCCACCACAACCCCCTTTTTGCAGCACCTCGTCGTTTTAGCGTCGCCCATTGCCCGTGTGAGCTCCGCGTGTCCCTGGCCTTTAGTGCGTGCCACATTTTCCGTCGCCATGCCCCGGGCAGTATAGAGCACGACCTGTGCTACCGCCGTGCACAGGGAAGGCCACAACATCAAGCCGGGCATTATGCCGATGGTTGATCAACCTTTGACCAAAAATAGAATCCTTGTGCTTAGTACATACTGACCCGACCACCTAACCATCTGATTAAGCCCGTGGATCACCGGAATTGATCGCCGGAGTTAAGCTCCGTGGCACCCCTCTCGGGCCTCTATGAATAGAGCCCCTCTGTTGCTGTCAAATCCCTCATCCACTCCACCTCCTTCTCTCATCACTCTGAAGCCTTTCCCAAGCCAGAGAAGGGCCTCAAAGAGGCCTTCTTCTCCAACTTCGGCCACTTGGATCTACACCTGCTCTCGACGGCATTCAAGCAAGGTAAGTGGAGAGATGAGCCCCCGAGCCTCTCAGTAGCTTCCTAGTGAGCTCATCCTCCTAAGCCGCACCCCAATTTGGTCACATGCCAGCTCTTCAGTGAGATTTGGTGGTGCCCGACGCCGTCGTCCGCCGGAGCAAGGCCACCATCGACATAGAGCATCCTCTTCGATCCATTCCACCTTCCATCAATGTGCAGGAACTTATTGAGTGCGGAGGAACCCAGACCAAGAGGACCTCAAGACTCAAATTTTGGAAGAAGCTCACAATGTGCCATACTCAATCCATCCTGGAGGTACAAAAATGTTCAAGGATCTACAGGCAAAATATTGGTGGCACGGGATGAACAGGGATATTGCTTCTTTCATTACATGTTGTGGTTCATGCCAACGAATCAAGGTAGAACACAAGAAGCCAGCAAGACTGTTACAACCTATGAAGGTACCCGAATGGAAGTGGGATGAGGTAGACATGGACTTCATTGTCGGACTACCCCGGTCCAGACACAGAGACGATGCTATATGGGTTATCACAGATCGACTCCCCAAGGTGGCTCCCTTCATTCCCGTAAAGACTACTTACTCCACTCAAAAGCTGGCCAGATTATGCCTCGCCTGCATTGTCTGCTTGCATGGGATACCTAAAACCATTGTATCCGGTAGAGGCACCCGGTTTACATCAATGTTTTGGGATTATTTACAACAAGCATTGGGAACCCAGTTAGTGTTCAGCACATCATATCACCCTCAAACTGGAGGACAGAATGAATGTGCGAAACATATTCTCGAAGACATGCTAAGGGCTTGTGTACTCACATATGGGAAGAGTTGGGAGGATAGTTTGCCTTACGCCGAATTCTCATACAACAACAACTATCAAGAAAGTATGCAAACGTCACCTTTTGAAGCCTTATATGCAAGAAGGTGTCATATGCCTCTAAATTGTCAGAGACCGGGGATAGCCGTATCTTCAGCCCGCAAATGCTTCAAGAGGCCGAGGACGAGGTAAAGCTCATAAGGGACAGATTCAAGACAGCCCAAAGTCGTCAGGAGGGCTATTACGATCAAAAGCACCATGACGTTGTTGTTGTTGTTGGTGGTGGTGGTGGTGGTGTGGTTGTTGTTGTTGTTGTGATTTTTTTGTTGTTGTGGTTGTTGTTGTTGACGATGATGATGTTGTTGTTGTTGTTGTCGTCGTTCTCGACGTCGGCGGAGGCGGCGGCATCGGCGTTGTTGTTGTTGTTGTTGTTGTTGTTATTGTTGTTGTTGTTGTTGTTGTTGCTGTAGTAGTAGTAGTAGTTGTTGTTGTTGTTGTTATTGTTGTTGTTCTTGTTGTTTTTGTTGTTCTCGTCATCGTTGTCATCTTCGGTGTTTTTGTTGTTGTTGTTGTCGTTGAGGTCGTTGTTGTCGTTGTTGTCGATGTTGTCATTGTTGTTGTTGTTGTCGTTCTTTATCATCATTGTAGTTGTTGTCGTCGTTGTCGTCGTAGTTTATCATCATTGCCGTTGCTGTCGAACCCCTCATCCACTCCACCTCCTTCTCTCCTCACTCTGAAGCCTTGCCAAAGCCAGAGAAGGGCCTCAGAGAGGCCTTCTTCTCCAACTTCAGCCACTTTGATCCACCCCTGGTCTCGACGGCATTCGAGCAAGGTAAGCTGAGAGGTGAGCCCCAGAGCCTCTCACTAGCTTCCTAGTGAGCTCCTCTTCCTAAGTCGCTCCCCAATTTGGTCGCAGACCAGCTCTTCGGCGAGATTCGGTGCTGCCCGACACCGTCGTCCGCCGGAGCAAGGACGCCATCGACATATAGCATCCTCTTCGACCCATTCCACCTTCCATCGACACCCGACTGCGGCTTGTTCTTTATTTTTTGCCCTTTCTGTGGTGTCGCTAAGACGCACGACTGCGGCTTGTTATTTATTTTATGCCCTTTCTGTGGTGTCGCTAAGAAGCCCGACTGTGACTTGTTATTTATTTTATGCCCTTTCTGTGTTGTCGACTCCGGCTTGTTATTTATTTTATGCCCTTTATGCGGTGTCGTTAAAAAGCCTGATTGTGGCTTGTTATTTATTTTATGCCCTTTCTATGGTGTCGCTAAGACTCCCGAGTGCGGGTTGTTATTTATTTTGAGCCCTTTTTGCGATGTCTCTAAGACGCCCAACTGTAGCTTTTATTTATTTGATTCCCTGTAGGAGGTGTCGCTTAGACGCCCGACGGTGGTAATTTATTCCGTGTCAACCTTTCGAGGCGTCGCTCCAGACACCCGATCGGTGCATTTTTTATTTTTCTGTTTGGATATTTCGGGAGGATTGCTGCCCGACTTATCCACTAACTTAACAACTACTAACATCTTCGTTATGATTAATTATGATCTGAACCATGCATATTAAATAATTGTTGCATGCATCTCATCTTTTGTGCAAACTGTTTGCATTACTTTTTGAAGTACTCACTGGCTTGTTGATGTGGCCAGATATGGATGAAGGAGACCTCATGGATGAAAAGTTCGATAGCGAGTCCAACGTCTAGAGGAGTTCAGTCAGTCTTACGATCTTGGAGGCCGCCGCTGTATTAGTTCACCGCTTCCGCCACCTCAAATAAATCATCAAGCCTAACTCTGACGCTTGGCACACAGTAGTACTTGTCATGCCACATTACCCTGATGTGACGTGCCCCTTTATTACGAGTCATAGAGTTATCCCATCACCACTTTATCATTCCATATGAGACTTGGACATGTTGTAATAATTTGTAGAGCGACCTACGCTCTTTTATGTTTAATATTAAGTATTAATGGTTTTCTGTATCAAGATGAGTCTATCAGTGGGAAATATTTTTCTACACAGGTGACATTCAAGGCTGATTTCCGGTAAATTATTTTGTTTGGAAACCAGTCCTGAAAACCTTGGTATCCGAGCCAGGTTGACTATAGGAAACCCCTAGGTGCGATCGCAAACCAGATTAGCTGTATTTATTATTCGGCATACTATAGATATTTTTCTGTTAGTCAACATATATTTATGTTATGACCATATGGAAATTTTGTCTAATGTGTAGATGGCTGGCAGCAGTTACCCGTTTCGGGTGTTCACCAATGAGTCGGCGGGATTTTAGCGTCTCCTTTTAGTCATTGCCAAGATCACGATTGGACCGATGACTCGCACCGAGTACACGTTCTACCATCCCAAGATCAGCGACTCCCTTACTATGCATTAGGCATCGGTGCATTTTATTGGTGGGTGACCAGAGGCCTTGCTTCGTCGGGAGAGCCATGCCTACGGAGAGGTAGGCTATTCGGATGGCAACCAGGGAGGAGACTGCCCGTCTCTGGGACACCCTCCAAAAGATGAAGACTCGTCCTTATCACTACGTTCCGTGCCACGTTCCATACACCAGCCACTATGCTTTTGCATGCCCCACAGGAGAGGAACACGAGGCCATTGGGATGCTCGTGCAGTACCTCATAGCCTTGGAGTCAGCCTTCGACGGCTTAGTGGATGACTTGGTGGCTTCTCGCATGGAGGCCCTTACTTGTCCTCATAGCAGGACTTAGCTCCTCTGTCCCGCACCACCTGAGGCATGCCCATCTTCCTGTGCTTCGTGCACTCCGCCAGCCCAGCTTCGCTGCCAGCTGTCTACGATTGAGGAGTTCAATCAATTCATTGCTCATGCCCCCATTAGAGCTGCTATGTCTACTAGTCCAGTTCGTGTTTTGCCGTCTCGTGCAGTCCGCCTAGAGCCCGTGCTGGACGAAGTGGACAACCCAGCTCCTCATTTGGGACTTCCCTAGGCCAGCCGATCAAAGTCCCTTCCGGCTCCACCTAGAGATACTGCAGTAGAACTTCCGTGCGCTTGTATGATATGTATGATGGTGTGCTCTTAGACTGTAGGGAAGTAGTCATGTTGCGTCATGTACGACCAGGATAAGTGCACTAGCTTAAATAACATGTCAGGCATATGAGAGTACGACGTGAGTGATATGTAAAATTATGCGTGATGTAAGATATACCACAGTCCTTCTCCAAACACGACGGTTATTATGAAAAAAAAAATCGCGGTGTTTCCATGGCTAATTTTTTTATTTTTTTCCCTTGAAATTCGATTTCTCATTTGATTTTTACGACATTAACCCAGCTTTGAGAAAATAAGCCGTCCCTGGACCCACTCCATGCCAAGAATGCACTGAGAAAATCAATCTGCTGAGACAGTAAATGATTTCACTTAAGGACAGTCAAGCCAACGCAAGAGCGACCCTGCATTTTCGGAAGTTTGTCGTCTTTATGAGCATAGTCAGCAACAGCACCACGAGATGATGAACCAACTAATGAATATGGGAAATCAGCGTGGACCACACTCACAGCACTCCAGCTTGGCTGAATTGCAGAAGATACGTTCGCCAGCTTTTTCGCACATTGATAAACCTATGGAAGCCGATGATTGGCTACGTGACATTGAGAGAAAGCTTATTATTGCACAGTATTACGACCATGAGAAGGTACTCTACGCACCTCACTATCTGACTGGAGCCGTAGCCTTGTGGTGGGAAATATCCTCCGTGTACATCCTGACGAGAACAACATCACGTGGGCTGAATTCGAAGAGAGCTTTCGAGGGGCGGACATTCCAAATAGCGTCATGAAAATCAAGAACAAGGAATTTGAAGACCTCAAACAAAGGAGTTCCACTGTAATGGAATACTTGGACCAGTATAATCAATTATCCCGTTATGCAAGTGAGGACTATAAGACAGAAGAGAAAAGAATGGAGAAGTTCCTTGATGGACTCGCTTCGGCATTAAAATGCCAGCAGGGCGTTCACACCTTTCCAGACTTTAAAACACTCGTGGACAAAGCCAGCATGCTTGAGGCCGAACGTCGCAGTCTGGACGACATTCGTAAGCGCCGTCATAACAACTCGGCACCAACTCGCAACATCAAGCAAAAGACTGAGGACACAACGAATCCCACTCCTCGTGCCCCGACCTCACACAATAGAGTCAACACCCACTTTTATGCGATGAACAAGGATTTTACTCCCCGCCTCGGTGTTACCCGTTTCGCCTGCGGAGAAGCTGGACACTTCGCCCGACAATGCCCAAAGGCCGAGAATGGTACGTCTAAGACAAACCACCCCAGCAATGACTCAGCACCGAAGCGCAACAACTTCAATCCAAACAACAATCACCGAAAGGGTCACCTGAATCTTGTAGCTAAAGAGGACGCTATGAACGCACCACAGATAGTACTCGGTAAGTTCCGTGTCAACAAAATTCATGTCATGGTTTTGTTTGATTCTGGAGCTTCCCATCGTTCATTTCGGAAAAAAAATCCTTGAAACACAACTTATCAACCCTCCCTTTGGAAAATTCGATGACATCAAGTCCCTGGGAGTACAACAGGTTACACAAAAATATTGCAAGGATGTTACCATTGAGATTGAAGGTTTGACATTTTGGGAAAATTTCATCGTGATCGAGAGAAACAGTTTGGATGTTATTTTGGGAATGGATTGGCTAAACACCAACAAGTGATTTATTGACCGTTTCAACCGAACAGTCACCCTCGCCCACCATTAGGGAAAAAGAGTAAAAGTTGCAGCCTTAGAAAGGAAGAAACCAACTCAAGCTCGACTGAATAAAATGGTAGCCATTGAGGTGAAGGATGTTCCAGTGGTCTGTCAATTTCCAGATGTATTCCTGACGAACTATCAGGTATGCCACCAAACCGACAAATAGAATTCGTTGTTGAACTTGCACCTGGTACAACCCCAATATACAAGAAACCATACCGCATGGCACCTACTAAGTTGGTCGAACTCATGAAACAAATAAAAGAATTGTTGGACAAAGGATACATCAGATCCAGCTCTTCAGCATGGGGATCGCGAGTATTATTTTCCTAAAAGAGAGATGGGACACTAAGGCTCTGTGTCGATTATAGAGCCCTCAACATGGCACCATCAAGAACAAGTATCCACTGCCCAGGATAAATGATATGTTTGTCCAGTTAGCACAAGCAAAAGTATTCTCAAAAATTGATTTGTGATCAGGATACCATTAGCTTAAGATACGTCCAGAAGACATTCCCAAAATAGCATTTACGTCACAATGCGGATTGTATGAGTTTACTGTGATGCCTTTTGGACTAACAAATGCACCGGCTTATTTCATGCATTTAATGAATAAGGTATTCATGAAGTACATGCATAAGTTTGTTGTAGTCTTCATAGACGACATACTAGTCTACTCCATAAACCCCGAAGCACATGTAGAACATTTAAGGATTGTGTTAGGAGAACTGCATAAGCATCAGTTGTATGCCAAGTTCAGCAAATGTGAGTTTTGTCCAAAAGAAGTCGGATTTTTGGGCCACCTAATGACCCAAGAAGGCATAGCTGTCGATCCTGAGAAGGTCAAGGCCGTAAGTGAATGGCCGCAACCAGCTAACGTGACAGATGTACGAACTTTCCTCGGAATGGCGGGATATTACCGAAGATTTATTGAAAGTTTTTCCACTATCGCCAAACCCATGACCCAGCTACTCAAAAAGGACAAGATGTTTGAATGGACTCAAGCCTATGAGAATAGCTTCCAAGAGGTGAACAAGAGACTAACCACGACACCAATGTTAATTGTTCCAGACTTAAATAAAGATTTTGAGGTATATTGTGATGCCTCAAGGAAATACCTTGGATGCATGCTTATGTAGGAAAGGAAAGTCGTGGCTTACGCCTCAAGACAATTACGGCGGCACGACGAAAATTACCCCACTCATGATTTGGAATTGGCCGCAGTGATACACGCTATCAAGGAGTGGCGACACTTCCTACTTGGAAATTGATGTGAGATATATACAGATCATAAGAGTCTCAAGTATATTTTCACACAGCCCGATCTCAACCTACGATAACGCCGTTGGCTAGAATTAATTTAAGATTATGACGTGGGTATTAATTACCATCCTGGTAAGGCTAACGTGGTAGCCGATGCTCTCAGCAGGAACCCCACCTCAGACAAAGACCGTGTACCAAACCTAAGACCCAAAATTGCCACAGAGTTCGCTCTACCAAACTCGCTTCTCCTCCCAGAAGGCACAATGGCAAAACTAGAAGTACACCCCACTCTGGATGAGAATATCAAGAAGGCTCAGAAGGAGCACCCTCACATTGAAGGCATAAAGAAAAAGGTGGACCTTGGAAAGGCACCAGAATATATTATTGATAAACAAGGAATATTATGGTACGGAGATCGACTATGCGTACCAGATCAAGAGGACCTCAAGACTCAAATTTTGGAAGAAGATCACAATGTGCCATAGTCAATCCATACTGGAGGTACAAAAATGTTCAAGGATCTACATCCAAAATATTGGTGGCACGGGCTGAAGAGGGATATTGCTTCTTTCATTGCCCGATGTGATTCATGCCAATGAATCAAGGCAGAACACCAAAAGCCAGCAAGACTGTTACAACCTATGAAGGTTCCCCAATGGAAGTGGGATGAGGTAGACATGGACTTCATTGTCGGATTACCCCGGTCCCGACACAGACACGATGCTATATGGGTTCTCACAGATCGACTCGCCAAGGTGGCTCACTTCATTCCCGTAAAGACTACTTACTCCACTCAAAAGCTGGCCAGATTATGCCTCGCCTGCATTGTCTGCTTGCATGGGATACCTAAAACCATTGTATCCGGTAGAGGCACCCGGTTTACATCAATGTTTTGGGATTATTTACAACAAGCATTGGGAACCCAGTTAGTGTTCAGCACATCATATCACCCTCAAACTGGAGGACAGAATGAATGTGCGAAACATATTCTCGAAGACATGCTATGGGATTGTGTACTCACATATGGGAAGAGTTGGGAGGATAGTTTGCCTTACGCCGAATTCTCATACAACAACAACTATCAAGAAAGTATGCAAACGTCACCTTTTGAAGCCTTATATGCAAGAAGGTGTCATATGCATCGTGTGTTTATATGGGATACCTAATACCATTGTATCCGGTAGAGGCACCCAGTTTACATCAAGGTTTTGCGATTATTTACAACAAGCATTCGGAACCCAGTTAGTGTTCAGCGCAGCATATCACCCTCAAACTGGAGGACAGACCAAACGTGTGAATCAGATTCTCGAAGACATGCTCAGGGCTTGTGTACTCACATATGGGAACAGTTGGGAGGATAGTTTTCCTTATGCCGAATTCTCATACAACAACACCTATCACGCAAGTCTGCAAATGTCACCTTTTGAAGCCTTATATGGAAGAAGTTGTTGTACGCCTCTAAATTGGTCAGAGACCGGGGATATCTGTAAATGCTTCAAGAGGCCAAGTACAAGGTAAATCTCATAAGGGACACACTCAAGACAACCCGAAGTCGTCAAAAGAGCTATTACGATTAAAAGCATCGTGACATCAGCTTCGATCCAAATGATTATGTGTATCTCAAGGTATCCCCAGTGAGAGGATGATACGTCCATTTTGCATCATGTTTTCCTACTGTTATTTATGTTGTTTTATTGTATAATAATTCTTTTTGGAGTAATTCTAATGCCTTTTCTCTCATAATATGCAAGGTATACACAAAGGGGGTGAATTATGGCAGCTGGAAATCACGACTTGAAAAAGCTACGTCGGGCTACCTATTCTGCACAACTCCAAATGAGCTGACACTTTATGAGGAATATTTATGGAATATTGGAGAAAATAAGTACTAGAGGGGGCCCACCATGTGGGCACAACCCACCTGGGCAAGCCAAGGAGCCCAAGCGTGCCCCCGTGGGTTGCTCTCACCGAGGCCCACCTCCAGTGCCCCTCTTCTGGTATATAAGTCATTTTGACCTAGAAAAAAGAAGATAGGACTTTCGGGACTAAGCGCCATCGTCTCGAGGAGGAACTTGGGCAGGAGCACTTTTGCCCTTCGGCGGAGCGATTCTGTCGGGGGAACTTCCCTCCCGAAGGGGGGAAATCATCGTCATCATGATCGACAACAACTCTCCCATCTTGGGGAGGGCTATCTTCATCAACATCTTCAACAACACCAACTCCTCTCAAACCCTAGTTCATCTCTTCTGTTCAATCTTCATACCGGAACTATTGATTGGTGCTTGTGAGTGACTAGTAGTGTTGATTACATCTTGTAGTTGATTACTATATGGTTTATTTGGTGGAAGATTATATGTTCAGATCCAGTATGCTATTTAATACCAATCTGGTCTTGAGAATGAGTATAATTTGTGAGAAGTTACTTTTGTTCTTGAGGTCTCGGGAGAAATCATGTTGCAAGTAATCATGTGAACTTGATATGTGTTCGATATTTTGATGATATGTATGTTGTGATTCCCTTAGTGGTGTCATGTGAACGTCGACTACATGACACTCACCATATTTGGGCCTAAGGGAATGCATTATGGAGAAGTTATTAGATGATGGGTTGCGAGAGTGACACAAGCTTAAACCCTAGTTTATGTGTTATTCCGTCAGGGACCGATTGGATCCAAAAGTTAATTTTATGGTTAGAATTTATTCTTACTACTTTTCTTGTAGTTGCGGATCCTTGCTAGAGGTTTAATCATAAGTAGGAGGTTTGTTCAAGTAAGAACGGCACCTAAGCACCGGTCCACCCACATACGAAATTATCAGAGTAGCGAACACAAATTAAGCCAACATGATGAAAGTGACTAGATGGAATTTCGGTGTACCCTCAAGAACACTTTGCTTATCATAAGAGACCGTTTTGGCCAGTCCTTTCCCTCAAAAGGATTGAGATACCTTGCTGCACTTTTGTTACTACTATTGTTACTTGCTCATTACAAATTATCTTGCTATCAAACTACTCTGCTACTTACAATTTTAGCACTTGCAGACATTACCTTGCTGGAAACCGATTATCATTTCCTTCTTCTCCTCGTTGGGTTCAACACTCTTACTTATCGAAAAGGCTACAACTGACCCCATATACTTGTCGGTCATCAAGGCTATTTTCTGGTGCCGTTGCCGAGGAGTGAAGCGCTCTTGGTAAGTGGAAATTGGTAAGGAAACATTATTACTACGTGCTGAAATTTATTGTCACTTGCTACTATGGAAAACAATCCTTTGAGGGGTTTGTTCGGGGTATATTCACCTCGACCGGAACCACAATTAGTTTGCCATCAACCTACTGCACCTACTGAAAATATTTAATATGAAATTCCTGCGGGTATGGTAGAACAACTGCTAGCTAATCCTTATGCAGGAGATGGAACCGAACATCCTGATATGCACTTGATATATGTGGATGAAATTTGTAGATTGTTTAAGCTTGCAGGTTTACCCGGAGATGAATCTAAGAAGAAGGTTTTCCCTTTATCTTTGAAGGGAAAATCATTGACATGGTATAGGCTATGCGATGATATTGGATCTTGGAACTGGAATCGGTTGAAATTGGAATTCCATCAAAAAGAATTATCCTATGCATCTAGTTCATCATGATCGGAATTATATATATAATACTGTGACTTGTGAAGGAGAAAGTATCACTCTAGCTTGGGGGAGGCTTAAGTCAATGTTATATTCATGCCCCAATCATAAGCTCTCAAGAGAAATTATTATTCAGAATTTTTATGCTCGGCTTTCTCGTAATGATCAATCCATGCTGGATACTTCTTGTACTGGTTCTTTTATGAAGAAGACTATTGAATTCTGGTGGGATCTTTTAGAAAGAATTAAATGCAACTCTGAAGATTGGGAACTTGACGAAGGTAAAGAGTCAAGTATTGAACCTATGTTTGATTGTATTAAATCTTTTCTGAATACCGATGCTTTCCGAAAGTTTAGCACAAAACATGGACTTGACTTTGAGATAGTAGTTTCCTTTTGTGAAACTTTTGCTACTTATGTTGATCTCCCTAATGAGAAGTGGTTTAAATAGCACCCACCTATTAAAGAAGAAATTAAAGAACCGGTAAAAGCTAAAGAAGAAACTATCATTTACAATTTTGATCCAGTTGTTCCCACTACTTATATTGGAAAACCACCTTTCCCTGTTAGGATGAAGGAACATACTAAAGCTTCAACTGTGGTTAACAAAAGTTATGTTAGAACACCCAAACCAGCTGAGCAAATCAGAGTTGAACCTAGTGTTGCTATGATTAAAGATCTCTTGGTCGATAATATCGATGGGCATGTTATTTACTTCTGTAATGAAGCTTCTAGAATTGCCAAAGCGGATAAAAAAGATAAACATAGACCAGTTGTTGGCATGCCCGTTGTCTTAGTTAAGATAGGAGATCACTGTTATCATGGGTTATGTGACCTAGGTGCTAGTGTGAGTGATATTCCTTTTTCCTTATATGAATAAATTAATAATGAAATAGCACCTGCTGAAATAGAAGACTTAGATGTTATTATTAAACTTGCCAATAGGGATACTATATCACCAATTGGGATTCTCACAGATGTTGAAGTCTTGTGTGGGAATATAAAATACCCTACTGATTTTCTTGTTCTTGGCTCCCCACAAGATGACTTTTGTCCCATTATCTTTGGTAGACCTTTCTTGAACACCGTCAATGCCAAAATAGATTGTAAGAAACAAACCGTCGGTGTTAGATTTGGTGACGAATCTCATGAATTTAACTTTTCCAAGTTTAGTAGACAACTGCATAAGAAAGATTTGCCTAGTAAGGATGAAATTATTGGTCTTGCTTCTATTGTTGTACCTCCTACTAATCCTTTAGAACAATATCTGCTAGACCATGAAAATGATTTGCATATGCGTGAAAGAAATGAAATAGATAGAATCTTTCTCGAACAACAACCTCTGCTTAAACACAATCTGCTTATTGAAACTCGAGGAGGTCCCCCTCCACCTAAAGGTGATCCTGTGTTTGAATTAAAACAATTGCCAGACACTTTGAAATATGCTTATCTTGATGAGAAAAAGATATATCCTGTTATTATTAGTGCTAACCTTTCAGAACATGAAGAAGCAATATTATTGTAAGTTTTAAGGAAGCACCGAGCTTCTATTGGATATACTCTTGATGATCTTAAGGGCATTAGTCCCACTCTATGTCAGCACAAGATTAATATCGAACCTGATGCTAAAACTGTTGTTGATCACCAACGTTGGTTAAATCCGAAGATGAAAGAAGTAGTAAGAACGGAATTATTGAAACTTCTAGAAGCAGGTATAATCTATCCTATAGCTGATAGTAGATGCGTAAGTCCTGTTCATTGTGTCCCTAAGAAGGGAGGTATTGCTGTTGTTCCTAGTCACGGGCTATAGAATGGTAATTGATTTTACAAAATTAAACAAAGCAACTAGAAAACATCATTACTCTCTGCCTTTTATTGAGAAAATTTTAGAAAGACTATCTAAGCACACACATTTTTGCTTTCTTGATGGATATTCTGGTTTTTCACAAATACCTGTTTCACAACCTGATCAAGAAAATACCACTTTTACTTGTCCTTTTGGAACTTATGCTTATAGACGTATGACTTTTGGTTTATGTAATGCACGTGCTACCTTTCAAAGATGTATAACTGCTATATTCTCTAATTTGTGTGAAAAGATTGTTGAGGTTTTCATGGATGATTTTTCTGTTTACGGGAAGTCTTTTGATGATTGTTTAAGTAATCTTGATCGAGTTTTGCAGAGATGTGAACAAACAAATCTTGTCTTGAATTGGGAGAAGTGCCACTTTATGGTTAACGAAAGTATTATTCTAGGCCATAAAATTTCTAAAAGAGGCATTGAGGTGGACAAAGCCAAGGTTGATGCAATTGAGAAAATGCCATGTCCTAAAGATATGAAAGGTATTCCTAGTTTCCTTGGTCATGCTGGTTTCTATAGGAGGTTTGTCAAAGACTTTCTAAAATTTCCAGGCCTCTTACAAATATTTTGCAAAAGGATGTTCCTTTTGTGTTTAATGTTGATTGTTTGGAAGCCCTCAAAACACTAAATAAAGCCTTAATTACTGCAACTATTGTTCAACCACCTGACTGGAACTTGCCTTTTGAGATTATGTGTGATGCTAGTGATTATGCTATTGGTGTTGTTCTATGACAAAGAGTTGATAAGAAATTGAATGTTATCCATTATGCTAGTAAAACTCTGGGCAGTGCTCAACGAAATTATGCTACTACTGAAAAAGAAGTCTTAGAAGTAGTGTTTGCTTGTGATAAATTCAGATCTTACATTGTTGAATCTAAAGTTACTGTTCACACCGATCATGCTGCTATTAAATATCTTATGGAAGAGAAAGATGCTAAACCTAGACTCATTAGGGGGGTTCTTCTGTTATAAGAATTTGATTTGCATATCACTGATAGGAAAGGAGCAGAGAACCCCATAGCTGATAAATTGTCTAGGCTTGAAAATATTTTTGATGACCCACAACCTATTAATAGTAGCTTTCTTGATGAACAATTAGATGCAATAAATGTTTCTAATAGTACACCTTGGTATGCTGATTATGCTAATTATATTGTTGCTCAATACATACCACCTAGCTTCACATACCAACAAAAAAATCTTCTATGATTTAAGACGTTACTTTTCGGATGACCCACATCTTTATAAAGGAGTAGATGGTATTATTAGACATTGTGTACCTGAGCACGAATAAGAACAAATCCTACGGAAATGTCACTCTGAAGCTTATGGAGGGCATCACGCGGGAGACAGAACCGCTCATAAGGTATTGCAATCTGGTTTTTATTGCCCTCCTCTCTTCAAGGATGCCCGTAAGTTTGTCGCATCTTGTGATGAATGTCAAAGAATAGGTAATATCGGGAAGTGTCAAGAAATGCCTATGAATTATTCACTTGTCATTGAACCATTTGTTGTTTGGGGATTCGATTTCATGAGACCTTTTCCTAACTCTAATGGGTATACACATATTTTGGTTGTTGTTGACTATGATACTAAGTGGGTAGAAGCTATTCCAACTAGTAGTGCTGATCACAACACCTCTATTAAAATTCTTAAGGAAGTTATTTTCCCAATGTTTGGAGTCCCTAGATATTTAATGACTGATGGTGGTTCACACTTTATTCATGGTGCTTACCGTAAAATGCTTGCTAAGTATGATGTTAGCCATAGAATTGAATCAACTTATCATCCTCAATCTAGTGGTCAAGTTGAACTTAGCAATAGAGAAATAAAACTAATCTTACAAAAGACTGTCAATAGGTCCCGAAAGAATTGGTCTAAGAAATTAGATGATGCAATTCGGGCTTATAGAATAGCATATAAAAATTCTATGGGTATGTTTCCTTATGAAATGGTTTAAGGAAAAGCTTGTCATTTGCCTCTTGAGTTAGAACATAAAGCATATTCGGCAATGAAAGAACTCAACTATGTTTTCAAACTGGCTGGTGAAAAGAGGTTATTTGATATTAGCTCATTAGATGAATGGAGAAACCAAGCTTATGAAAATGCAAACTTATTTGAAGAAAAAGTTAAAAGATGGCATGAAAAAAGAATCCAAAAGCGTGAGTTCAAAGTTGGAGAATATGTTCTATTGTACAACTCTCGTTTCAGATTCTTTGCAGGAAAACTCCTCTCCAAATGGGAAGGACCCTATGTTATCGAGGAGGTCTATCGATCTGGAGCTATCAAAATAAATAATGTCGAAGGTACTAACCCAATGGTTGTCCATGGGCAACGAATAAAACATTATATCTCACGTATGCCCATTAATGTTGAAAGAAATATTATCCAAACTGTGACACCGAAAGAACACACAAAAGAAACCTTCCGGAACACTCCAGAATCGTGAAAAAGGGTGGTACATGATACGGTAAGTAAACGGACTCTGAAAAATCCGCAAAAATATTTTTTGTCAGTTTTGGAATATTTAGAAAATTAGGAAAATAAGAAACTTCCACGAAAGTGACCCTGGTGGGCACTATACACTAGGGCACGCATGGCTTGCCAAGCGCGCCCCGGTGGGTTGTGCCCACCTCGGGTACTTTCCGGACTACGTTTTTCTTCTGTTCTGCTTGTTCCCCAAGATAAAAAATCTTTATATACCTCCCGAACCTGTTGACCTACGTATCACGGTGAAATCTCCTCTTTAATTTTATCGTTGTTTTCTGTCAGATCTGTTGAGCCAGGCATCATGTCTTCTTCTCCCTCTGATCATATGGAAGAGGATGCTTGGTTGATGAAGATCGTGCTGAAGAGGGAGGATACCGTTGGAGCAGCCAAGGAGGACAAGAGCAAGGAGGCCAGCGGAGATCAAGTGCCGATGGTCGAGCAAGTCTTGCCTACCGATGAGGAAGAGGAAGATATCCTTAAACCTTATTATGCTCATCTTACCCCCACTGAGATTGCAGCCTTCAAGATCATTGAAACGGTTCGTATACAAAATAAGTATCTCACTCGTGAAAATATTCTGCATCTGGAGCACATCGCCTCCCTCCGGAGCGCTATCCGAATATTGGAGAGTCTCTTGGTCCTTAAGGACCATATCATTTCTACTTCATCATCACCACCTCCTTCTTCATCACCAAAAGAAACTTGAGTATCGGGTATGCGAACTCCCCGTGGCTTTCGCCAAGCTTGGGGGAGATGCCCCGGTATAAAATCATCTCCATTATCTTTTGCCTTTACTTTTCTTAGTTCGATCCATGGTTATCTTTTTCTTTAGATGAATAAAAGTTTAGTTCGATCCTTTCTTTCCAAGAGTTTGCTTAGTGATCAATCTATGCAATCGTGTGTGAGATATATAATAAAGTTTGGTTTGAGTTTTGCCTTCTTTACTTTCTTGTTACAATAAAAAGAAAGGAAATAAATGAAAAATATCATATGCTAATCTTATGGTAAGTGATGACATTACACAAGGAAAAGTATAAGTAGAAAATTTTATTGTAGATTGACAAACATAGCATTGGTCAATGATGCAACTCATGAAAGAATTAATAAGAGAAGATTCACATGCAAATACACTATCGTGGAAATCTTTTGTGATTGTGAGTACCCATCAAAATATTATATGCCAAAATTGTTGACGTTGGACAAGGAAGACAACGTAATGAATTATGTTTGTTCATATTCACATAGAAGTTTTATTGTCATGGATCCTTCAACATGTGGTGCTTGCCCTATCTTTGCTAGCCAAAAACTCTGCACTAAGTAGAGATACTACTTGTGCATCCAAAACCCTTAAACCCAAATCTTGTTTGAGAGTCCACCATACCTACCTATGGATTGAGTAAGATCCTTCAAGTAAGTTGTCATCGGTGCAAAAATGGCAATAAAAATTGCTTCTAAAAGTGTAAGATCATTTAGTTCTAGGGAAAATTGAGCGTTGTACGAACTTATGATGGTGAAGAATAAAAGCGACAAACTGCATAATAAAGGTTGCCATCACAAGGGGCAATATAACGTGACGTTCTCTTGCACTAAGGGGTTGAGGATACAAACAAAAAGCGCATGGCAACCTCTACTTCCCTCTACGAAGGGCCCATATTTTACTTTTATGTATTTACTTTCATGCAAAAGTCAAAGTTTTCTCTCTATTCCTTTTTATTTTCTCCTTTGGCAAGCATCATGTGGTGAGAAAAGATCTAGGCACATATATCAAGTTGAATATGGGTAGCATGAGTTATTATTGTTGACATCACCCTTGAGGTGAACTCGTTGGGTGGAGAAACTATAAGCCCCTCTCTTTCTATGTGTCCGGTAGAAACATTTTGCTCATGTGTACGCGGTGAGTGGTAGCAATCATAGAAAACTAAATGATGGTTGAGTATGTGGACTTTCATAAAGTCTCCGATATGTTACCCTTCCTGGAAAGATGATGAATTGTAGTTGCAAAGTTGACTGAGAACATAGTTTGTTGGTTTACAATAGAGCTTATGCTTTATACTTCGATGTTGTGATGAATTGTCACTTGTTCATGAGAAGCCTATGATAAAAATTCTATGATAAAAGTTTTATGTTAAAGTTTGTTGTTGTTATAATAAGTTACATGATGCTGCTATGTTTGTATTTTTGTTTTTATCGACACCTCTCTGTCTAAGCATGTGGACACGTTTCTCGATTTCGGTTTTCGCTTGAGGACAAGCGAGGTCTAAGCTTGGGGGAGTTGATACGTCCATTTTGCATCATGTTTTCCTACTTTTATTTATGTCGTTTTATTGTATAATAATGCTTTTTGGAGTAACTCTAATACCTTTTCTATCATAATATGCAAGCTATACACAAAGGGGAGAATTCTGGCAGTTCGAAATCTCGTGTGGGGACCCCGACTTACTAGTCGAGAATCGCCGTGCTCAGTGATCCCAGAGATCAATGCTCAACGAATACAGATACTGAATAAAGAGTCTTACATCCAAGTATCGATTATTCGAATAGTTTACACTCTGCAGAGGTAGTACGCTGGACCCACGAGATCCGGGAAACTTCCGTGTCATCCACGACTCGCGGTATTTCACATACCCAAGGTAAGTACCCGATCAATGCCTTTCCCCTGACGATACTAGACAAAGAGGTCCACTCGGTTGGTACCCAGCCCACATGTTGTACGTCTTACGAGCACCAACTCTGGACAGTACCAACCATGCGGGGACCAACAGTGTGACTGGAACTCATAAAATGGCATAGTCGTCCTACCTGGCACGACCCCATCACGAGAGTGACAACATATCACTCCCGCCACTACTAATGTGGCACTTTGCTAGCACCGACCAGAGTAATTAACATGGCCCCCTCCCATAAGGGGTAACGTGGTCGTACTGGTAAGGTTGGGACGGTCGACACTTCATAAATCTAATCCCATTTCCGAACCTTACTCACACAAATACCGGGTGCATCACTTCACCAAAAGTGACCACCTAACTCATCATCACCCTCGGGCATTAGTGGCACCGACGGGGTTTTCATAAACTCTTGCTTTATGACAACATCATGCTCATGATAATACTACTGCTACCTTTACTTGTCAACATGGTATTAGCATGACCCTCAAAGGGTAGGGTCAATCTCAATGCATGTGCTCCGGGGGAACCTTCGGTAAAATCATATCAAATGATTACGGGCACTTATGATCATATGCAACGGGAATACTTGCTACTTAACATGCAAAGTAACATATTCTCAGTCATGGTCAAAGGGCTGCTTGCCTTGGTCAGCTAAGTATCCGGGGTCTTCGAGGTCTTCCGCTCCGATTCCCTCGTCACACGGATTATCTATCGTTGATAAAACAATAAATAAGAAATAGCTCACACAAAAACAGTCCACAAAGTCATTTTAAAAATGTTCCCTATTTCTGATAAATCTAAGATATCATTTAAAAAATATTTGCCTTAGTTTTCCCTGAAGGAATATTTTTGAAAACAACCAAGCAGAAGCAAAACTATTTCATTTTTAGCCCTTTTTATTATTATAAAATAGAATAGTTGCTGGAAAAATTCATCTAAGTATATCATTAAATACAACATATTTTTCGAAAAATAACAGTGGAAGAATTATATTTTTACACTGGTTAAATATTTTTATAAAAAATCTTAGAAATCCAGGTTTTAAAATAAAAAGAAAAACAGGCTAACTCCGGCCTGGCTCGACCAGAGCTGGGCTGGCCCATGGCCAGCCGACGGCCTGCCCAGGCGCGCGCGCCGTCAGGTTTGAACCTGACGCGCGGGGCCCTGCGGTCAGTGGCCGAGGCCAGCGCGGGGGAGGAGGCTGGGCCACCGACATGTGGGCCACACCTGTTGGGGTCGTCTCCTATCTCCGGCAGAGAGGAGGAGGAGGACGCCGACGAGGTTGCCGATGCGCTCATGCTCCAATGAACACGGGAATGGGTTTTCCTGACCGTCGCCTACCTGCTGGTGGTCGAAACAATGATGGGGAGGCAGGGGTTCGCCGGCAACGAGGAGGCCGTGGCGGAGGAGTTTCGGGAAGTGGTCGAGGGCGTGGCTAGAGACACGAAAAAGCTCGAGCGAGTTGGGGGAAAGCTTCCTGGGATCAAGGGGGCAGTTTGGTGGGTCGAGGGGCACAGGAGCCGTCGTGTAGCTGGAGATCGACCGAAGCTCCGAGGCGGAGGGGCCTCGGTCGATCACGAGCACCGGGACTTTGCTGGTTTGCTCGGGTGGCTAGGGAGGTACTAGTGATCATGGCGAAGCTATCTAAGGGGTGCTGGAGCGAGGGGGGCTATTTATAGGCCCGCGACAGTGAGCAGATTCGGGACCGCCGGTGACTCACCGTGGCACGCATGGGGTGGAGAGTGAGGTTGGGTTGAAACCACGGTCTGAGGACGTGGTATTGGACCGCCCGAACCATTTGTTGCAGATAGAGAGGGGAGAGTCGTGCATTCGTGGCCGCGCAACCTTGGCCGGTTCTGGAGCGCGCGGGCACGCGTCGCGCGAGCTCTAGCGCGAGAGAGGAGGGGCCCTGAGGCTTGACCGACGCAGATGGGTTGTCGCGGAAGACGTTGGACATCTCGGGGGAGGCTGCACTGGCCGAGGGCGTCGACCCCTCCTCGGTGACTCCCTGTAGCGCGCCCAGAGCGCAGTTTTGGCATCCCATGGCATGTTGGTGCGCTCTGAGGCACTTTGGATGTGTCTAGCATGTCCTGGTACTTGCTGGGGGTGTGGCTAGCCGTTTGGTTTTAGTGGGAGCTTCGGCTGGTCAAGGGAGGCAAGAAATACGGGTGCTGTCAGTCATGAACTGAGGTCTAAATTGGGGTTTTTGGCCTTTCCACTTTGAACGAGTGAGGGGCCAGTTGACTCGGGTTTGATACAGGTGCTGGCCACTTAATCTAAGAGTTTGAAGCAAAGGAGTTTGGTTTAGCTGTGGCTAAGGTGCCTTTTTGCTATCTGTCAGAAGGTGTTTGACAGTGGTTTTAGGGGATTGCACCCCACCACTGGTGCTGAGACTTAACAGGTTTGGTTTTGCTGGTAAACCATGGAGTTCCACCAAATTTGAGCTCCAAAGGATAAGTTTAGCTTTGTAAACTTGAAAACACTCCAATATGACCACATATGTTCCTTCCAAAGGGAGTGTGGGCAAACTAAGTCCCACAAATCCCATTTTTGGGATGGAACCCTCATTTGAGGTATTAGGCACTGCTGCAAACTTTTAGCCTCATTAGACAAACTTTGCCATGTAGAGTTGCTCTAACTTGATTCTCGACAGACACGGTTTTTGGGTTATTTGGGGTCCTTATCCACCTTTGATCAAGGTCAAACTTTATGTGGACACCAAACAAGGCTTAGGGATACCACTGGAATTTTCTAGGAATTTATTGAGAATATTTCCTTTGGAAATATCTCAAAATGCCAAAACAGACAGAAATAGCTTTTATAGTTTTAATCAATAAATATAATATAAAATGGGGTTTAAAATCCTATGTATGGAAAATATATGTCCTTCTGATCATCTCTAAATTTAATCAGATTTTTCCAAGGCAGAAAAGTATTTTCCCATGTTGGAATACCAATTCTGGCCTCAGAAATGGACACGCTATTTAACTAGAAAAATAATCACAAAAATAATTATTTTTGTGGTTTTGAAATATAAAGATAGGCAAAAATCAGATTACCAAATATGAGTAGAAGCACTGCTTGCTATCAAGGACATGTAGTGCAACTCAACGTGGTTTTACTTTGGTCAGCAAAGGTTTTTGGAAATCAGTATAATACCAAAGGAATTTAGGGTTTTAAAACCTCACATGATCAAGCATACAAGCATACAATGGCAATCATGGCACTCACAACATTAGTTTTGAAAAAGTTTTAACAAGCTCAGAATTTTACAACACAGACAAGTGATAGCAAAAACAGGGTGTGACAGACCTATCCCCCTTACAAGAATCTCGTCCCCGAGATTCCTAAGCTAGGTGCTAAAAAGGTCTGGAAATTCAGATCGGAGATAGTCTTCACGCTCCCATGTAGCTTCGGCTTCGGTGTGGTTGCTCCATTGAACCTTGAAGTACTTGATGGTGCAGCTTCGGGTGCATCGCTCTACTTCATCCAGAATGCGGATTGGCCTCTCGCGGTAGGTGAGATCAGACTGAAGGTCAATGGCCCGGTGATCAATGTCCTTGCAAGGATCGGAACGACTTGGCGTGTGGAGACACTTTCGAAGCTGTGACACGTGGAAAACGTTGTGCCCACCCAAAAGTTCCGGAGGTAACTCCAACTTATAAGGGACCTCTCCACGCCTTGCCGTGATCTTAAATGGCCCAATGAACCTTGGAGCGAGTTTCCCCTTAACGTGGAAACGCTTGGTTCCCTTGAGAGGTGTGACATGGAGGTACACCAGATCTCCGGGAATGAATTCCACATTCCTGCGACGAGAGTCCTCATAACTCTTTTGTCGCGACTTGGCTGCTTTCAGATTTTCTTGGACTAATTGCACCTTCTCTTCTGCCCGGTGCAAAAATTATGGTCCAAAAATCAGCCTGTCTCCTGTTTCTGACCAGTTGAGCGGGGTGCGGCATTTCCGTCCGTACAACACTTTGAACGGGGCCATCTGGAGACTGGACTGGTAGCTGTTTTGTATGAAAACTCAGCGAACGGCAGGCAGTCTTCCCATTTGGCTCCGTGCGCTAGGACGCATGAGCGGAGCATATCTTCGAGTATCTGATTCACCCTTTCCGTCTGTCCTCCCGTCTGCGGGTGGAAGGCGGTGCTAAAAGAGACCTTGGTACCGAGGGCTTCCTGAAGTTTCCTCCAAAACCTTGAGGTGAACTGCGTGCCTTGGTCAGATACATTCTCCTTGGGAACTCCATGAAGGCTTACTATGCGCTCGATATAGAGACTAGCCAACTTGTTCCTGTCATAAGTGGTGTTGACAGGGATGAAAAGGGCCACTTTGGTCAAATGGTCGACAACAACCCATATCGAGTTATGGCCCTTGCTAGACCTTGGTAGGCCGGTAATGAAATCCATCCCTATTTTGTCCCACTTCCATTCCGGCACCTGGAGAGGTTGTAGCAGTCCTGTGGGTCGTTGATGCTCAGCTTTAACTTGCTGACACACAACGCACTTGGCCACATACGACCCGATTTCCCTCTTCATGTCGTGCCACCAGAATCTTTCTCAGAGATCTTGATACATCTTGGTACCACCGGGGTGAATGGAGTAGGGTGTATCATAAGCTTCCCATAGGATGAGTTCCTTGAGTTCAGCCTTATTGGGTACGCATAAACATTTCCCAAACCACACCACTCCTTGATCATCCTCCAAGAATCCTGGGGCCTTGCCTTTTGGAATCTTCTTCTTGATACCTTCGATGCTCTTGTGACCCTTATGGGCTCCCTTGATGTCGTCTTCCAGCGTTGGCTTGACTTCGAGGTTATCTAGGAATCCTGGTTCCACCAGTTCCAATCCGAAGTTCTCCAATTCTTCGTATAAGGCGGGCTGCCTTTCCTTAAGCATGACGTTTAAGGTGCTGGTCTTCCGATTCAAGGCATTAGCCACTGCATTTGCCTTACCGGGGTGATATTGAATGTTGAGGTCGTAGTCTTTGATAAACTCCAACATCTCCGTTGCCTCATATTCAATTCACTTTGGGTGAACATAAATTCAGACTCTTGTGGTCGGTGTATCTTTCACATCGCTTCCCCAGAAGGTAATGTCGCCATGTCTTCAGGGGATGCACTACTGCTTCCAACTCGAAATCATGGGTGGCATAATTTTCCTCATGCGGGCGCAGTTGCCGTGACAAGTACGCCACGACCCTGCCATCCTGCATTAGAACCCCACCTAGCCCGGTCCTTGAGGCATCGCAATATATCACGAACTCCTTGCTGATATCTGGAGTGGCCAATACCGGGGTGGTGGTTAACCTCTTCTTCAACTCTTGGAAGCTTGCCTCACACTCCGGCGTCCATTCAAACTTCTTGCCTTTCTTCAAGAGCTGAATCATAGGTCGTGCGATGTGGGAGAATCCTTCTACGAACTTGCGGTAGTGTCCTGCGAGTCCGAGGAAGCTCCTGACTTCCTTCACGTCGATTGGCGATTCCCAATTGGTTACCGTGGTAATCTTAGAGGGATCAACTGCCAATCCACTTGCTGTCATAGTATGACCTAGGAATCCAACTTCGTTCAGCCAAAACTGGCATTTGCTGAACTTGGCATACAGTTGGTGCTCTCGAAGCTTTTCCAATACTAGCCTCAAGTGTTACTCATGCTCTTCTTCAGACTTGGAAAAGATTAATATGTCATCAATGAATACGACGACAAACTTGTCCAGGTATTCCATGTAGACCTTATTCATGAGCTACATGAAGTAGGCTAGGGAATTCGTCAATCCAAAGGACATGACAGTGCATTCATACAGACCGTACCGGGTCACAAATGTCGTCTGCGGAATGTCTTCGGGTCGAATCTTTAGTTGGTAATATCCAGATCGGAGGTCGATCTTGGAGAATACCTTTGCTCCATTCAGCTGGTCGAACAAGTCTTCAATCTTGGGGAGTGGATACTTGTTCTTGATCGTGACCTCATTGAGAGAACGGTAATCGATGCAAAGTCGGATTGTCCCATCCTTGTTGCACACGAAGAGAACAGGTGATCCCCAAGGTGACGCACTTGGACGAATAAACCCTTTCCTCAGTTGCTCATCGAGTTGCTTCTTTAACTCCGCTAGCTCTTCGGATCCCATCCTGTAAGGCTTCTTATAAATAGGACTTGATCCTGGCATGAGTTCGATGATGAACTCGATGTCTCGGTCAGGAGGAATCCCTGGTAGCTCATCAAGAAAGACGTCCGGGTATTCACAGACTATTGGCACTCGGTCGAGTCCTTCCTCTGATAGGATGTTAACTCGTGGCACTCGAGTGGGTACTGGCTCAGAGACATACTTGACTTTGACCCCTTGGTCACTTGTCATGGTAATGGCCATGTTAGCACAGTCCAAGATACTCTGATGCTTGGCCAACTAGTCCATACCGAGCACTACCTCTAGGCCTTGCGACTTAAGCACAATGAGATCCGCTGAGAAGCTCGTTCCATTGATAACTATCCCGACCTTCCTACACCCTAGGTTGGTCCTCAAAACTGCTCCCGGGGTTTGAATTGCCATATGCCCATGAAGCAAGGTAGGTTCTAGACCACACTTTTCCGCAAACTTTTGCATAACAAAGGAATGCGAAGCACCACAATCAAACAATACTGTTGTTAGGGTAGAGTTGATGAGGAACGTACCTAGAATGCAGTCCAGGTCTTCTTGTGCCTCTTCTGCGGAAATATAATTAAGCCGCCCCTTGTTGTGATACTGCTGATTGCGGGGAGCCTGGTTCCTGCCTGGTCCTCCTTGGCCTGGATTTGGCACATTGGGGCGCGGAGCATCGGGTTTCTTATTGGGGAACTGCCTGGAATAGTGCCCTGGTTGTCCACACCCGAAACAGGTAACTTGCGCTGGAAGGTTTGTTCTGCCCCCACCGTTCTTTGGCGGAGTGCTTGCTGGCTTGACAATGACTTGCTGAGGTTGGTAATTCTGGGGAAACGTTGGATGCTTGTATTGTTGTTGCTGATAGTTGGGTCTTGCTGGGTCTGAATGACATGGTCGTGGTTTCGAGCTAATCGGTCCTCCACTACCCATTAGCTTGCGCTTACGGGTGTCGTCCATTGCACGACGCTTGTCTTCCAACATAAGAGCCTTATTAATCAGGTCACTGAAGGTCCAACATTCACAAACAACCAACTGATATTGGCGTAACTGCTACAGTCCTTCCATAAAGCGTTCCACTTTGGCAGCCTAAGTGCTGACATCTTCAGGTGCATACCTTGATAGAAGGTTGAACTTCTGCAAATACTCCTTGACTGATCCACTGCCTTGCCTTATGGCTCGGAATTCCCGCTTCTTAATGGTCATCATTCCCGGAGGAATGTGAGCGGTGCGGAATCCATCCTTGAACACGGCCCAAGTGATGACTTGCCCGGCTCGCATGATCTGAAATCTATCCCACCAGGCTCTGGTTGTGCCTCCGAGACAGTGGGTTGCATAGAGGAGTTTCTCGTTGTAGTCCGTGCACTTGACCAGTGCGAGAAGGTCTTCAATAGTGCGGATCCAGTCATCGGCATCCAAGGGCTCAGTCGTCTCCGTGAATATGGGCGGCGTAGTCCCCATAAACTCAGAGAGAGTTGAGCGACCATTGCCATTCCCGTTCTGCAGCGGGTGGTTTACCAAAGTTTGAGCCAGCTGCCTTATAGAGGCATTGTTGGCTTGGTGCTCCTCCCAAAGAGCTTGAAGGAACTGAGCCATGGTCAAGCTTTCAGGGGGAGGCGGCGGCGGTGGAACATCGTCTTGCTGCACATGTTGATCTCCAGCTTGAGCTTCCCCTCCGGTTCCCTGCTGCTGTCCTGAAGAGGCAGAGCTGGGGTTGCCGAAAGTGCTATTGCGAGTTGCATTCACCATCCTGTTAGGGGAGTAGACAGGTCAATTTTTGCCAAACTGGTTGCACTCGAAAGGGATGACGTTCTAGTAAAGAGGGGGGTCTTGTGTTGTTCTAGTTGCAAGGTTTTTATGACAAAGGTTTTAAAAAGAACTACTGCATTAATTTAAAACAAGTGATGTAGTCGCTCACAAGCTGCTTAAGGTAGAATGCGACTTGCCTCCAACAGGTTCACACAACATCCGGGTCATAAAATCCTGATACAAGAACTCCTACGTTCGGTACATCCTACGCTGCTAAGCGATCGACTGCGCGGTCTCATAAGCCGGCTCTATGGGATCTTCTTCTTCATCTTCTTCTCTGTCTTCATCTTCGTTAGTGCTTCCCTTCCTTGAGGGAGTAGGGGAAGGAAGCAGACCATCATGAGTCTCTTGGTTGGTGAGGTAGCGAAGAGCTCGGTGTACTCTTCTACGGTTAAACGACGACTCTGAAGAGGTACAGCCTGAAGCGGGGGTATTCCTCCTCGGAAAGCAAAGCCAGGTGATATTACGGGTGCTCCTTCTTTCTTCACCTTGCAGTTCTTCATCTTCTCCATATGAAGTAGGTCCTTAACTTGGTGCAGCTCTTGGCGGATCCTAGTCGACTCCTTGATCAAAAGATGCGTCAAGGTATCTGAGGAGAGGTTGAAGCAGGTATGAAACCTTAATGGCATCCCGTCCTCGGATGAGGGGTTGAGTGTCCAACTCCCATCTACATTATCCTTAACAAAAGGTAGGTGACGAGTAGTGGGCTGTCCGCCATCTCAGGATGGACGTCGCGGAGTCACACGAGTGCCTCTCGTGCTGCAGTCTCCACGGCCAACATCAGATCCTCCATTTTTAGCCCTTCAAAGAACCAGCTAGTTGGGGAGTCATTAGCCTTCACTATCACGTCCACGTGATACTCCTTGGTGTCGGCGTTGACCCAGTGTTCGTGGTAGAGAAAGACAGGCGTGCGACACACTTGACACTTCTTGAGGCTATCACTCAAAAGGAGAGCAAAGCCCGTTTCCAGAAGCTTCTCGGGTACGGCGGCCATCTACATGGTGTAGAGGAGAGGGTTAGAAATATATAGTTGGTGCGGTTCTCGGGTCATTCTATGTGCACTAATTGTTTCGACTATCGCCCATGCTACCTAAGGCTTCCTATAGTCAGGATGGTTCTGATACCAGCTCTGTAGGGACCCCGACTTACAAGTCGAGAATCGCCATGCTGAGTGATCCCAGAGATCAATGCTCACTGAACACAGATACTGAATAAAGAGTCTTACATCCAAGTACCAATTATTACAACACGTGACCGAAGGGTCAAGTTCACAAGACAGGGCCTAAGGTCAAATCACACGAGTACACTAATAGCGGAAAACAAAGGGGCTAAGCGGATGCCCATGCCATCAAGCCTACACCGACAGGCATTCTGACTCGGAAGCGTCCTAGTTCGCAGGGGTGTCTCCGAAGATGTACTCGTCTCCAAACTCCAGTTCTTCCAAGTCTGGTCAATAACATAACTAGTGGCAAGCCAATGATTACTTTGAATGTACTAGCAAACAGCCCATGATATAATCAATAAAAGTGAAGGATAACAATATCGTGCATTTCTAGTATACCTCATCTGGGTGGAATGATCATGAATATGCATCAAGTTAAAGAATTACTCCTGAAGAACAGGTTACAGATATCAATATATCTGTTGAGGGCTGAACCATCCGGGTTCACCCTACATGCCAAGTCATCCGGAAATATCAGGACGTAGTTTAAGCAGGATTACCCAACTGTCCTTGACCGTGGACACGGCTATTCGAATAGTTTACACTCTGCAGAGGTAGTACGCTGGACCCACGAGATCCGGGAAACTTCTGTGTCATCCACGACTCACGGTATTTCACATACCCGAGGTAAGTTCCCGATCAATGCCTTACCCCTGACGATACTAGACAACGAGGTCCACTCGATTGGTACCCAGCCCACATGTTGTACGTCTTACAAGCACCAACTCTGGACAGTACCAACCATGCGGGGACCAACACTGTGACTGGAACTCATAAAAAGGGCATAGTCGTCCTACCCGGCACGACCCCATCACGAGAGTGACCACATATCACTCCCGCCACTAGTAATGTGGCTCTTTGCTAACACCGACCGGAGTAATTAAAATAGCCCCGTCCCATAAGGGGTAACGTGGTCATACTGGTAAGGTTTGGACGGTCGACACTTCATAAATCTAATCCCATTTCCGAATCCTTACTCACACAAATACCGGGTGCATCACTTCACCAACAGTGACCACCTAACTCATCATCACCCTCGGGCATTAGTGGCACCCGACGGGGTTTCCATAAACTCTTGCTTTATGACAACATCATGCTCATGATAATACTACTGCTACCTTTACTTGTCAACATGGTATTAGCATGACCCTCAAAGGGTAGGGTCAAGCTCAATGCATGTGCTCCGTGGGAGCCTTCGGTAAAATCATATCAAATGATTACCGGCACTTATGATCATATGCAACGGGAATACTTGCTATTTAACATGAAAGTAACATATGCTCAATCATGGTCAAAGGGCTGCTTGCCTTGGTCAGCTAAGTATCTGGGGTCTTCGAGGTCTTCCGCTCTGATTCCCTCATCACACGGATTTTCTATCGTTGATAAAACAACAAATAAGAAATAGCTCACACAAAAACAGTCCACAAAGTCATTTTAAAAATGTTCCCTATTTCTAATAAATCTAAGATATCATTTTAAAAATATTTTCCTTAGTTTTCCCTGAAGGAATTTTTTGAAAACAACCAACCAAAAGAAAAACTATTTCATTTTTAGCCCTTTTTACTATTATAAAATAGAATAGTTGCTGGAAAAGTTCATCTAAGCATATCATTAAATATTACACATTTTTAGAAAAATAATAGTGGAAGAATTATAATTTTATACAGGTTAAATGTTTTTTATAAAAAATCTTAGAAATCGAGGTTTTAAAATAAAAAGAAAAAACAAGCTAACTCCGGCCTGGCTCGGCCCAGAGCTGGGTTGGCCCATGGCCAGCCGACGGCCTGCCCAGGCGTGCACGCTGTCAGGTTTGAACCTGACGCACGGGGCCCTGCAGTCAGTGGCCAGGGCCAGCGCGGGGGAGGAGGCTAGGCCACCGACAGGTGGGGCACACCTGTCGGGGTCGTCTCCTACCTCCGGCCAAAGAGGAGGAGGAGGACACCGACGAGGTTGCCGATGCGCTCATGCTCCAATCAACACGGGAATGGGTTTGCCTGACCGTCGCCTACCTACTGGTGGTTGAAACAACGACGGGGACGCAGGGGTTCGCCGGCGACGAGGAGGCCGTGGCGGAGGAGTTTCGGGAAGTGGTCGAGTGGGTGGCTAGAGACACGGAAAAGCTCGGGCGAGTTGGGGGAAAGCTTCCTGGGATCAAGGGGGTCAGTTTGGTGGGTCGAGGGGCGCAGGAGCCGTCGTGTAGCCGGAGATTGACCCGAGCTGCGAGGCGGAGGGGCCTCGGTCGATCTCGAGCACCGGGGCTCTACTAGTTTACTCTGGTAGCTAGGGAGGTACTAGTGATCGTGGCGAAGCTATCTAAGGGGTGCTGGAGCAAGGGGCAGGGCTATTTATAGGCCCGCGACGGTGAGCAGATTCGGGAGCACTGGTGACTCACCGTGGCGCGCATGGGGGTGCAGAGAGAGGTTGGGGTTGAAACCACGGTCTCAGGATGTGGTATTGGACCGCCCAAACCATCTGCTGTAGAGAGAGAGAGAGGGGAGAGTCATGCATTCGTGGCCGCGCAACCTTGGCCAGTTCTGGAGCGCGCGGGCACGCGTCGCGCGAGCTCTAGCGCGAGAGAGGAGGGGCCCTGAGGCTTGCCCGACGCAGATGGGTTGTCGGGGAAGAGGTTGCACATCTCGGGAGAGGCTGGAACTTGCCAAGGGCGTCGCCCCCACCTCGGTGACTCCCTGTAGCGTGCCCAGAGCGCAGTTTTGGCATGCCACGGCATGTTGGTGCGCTCTAAGGCACTTTGGACGTGTCTAGCATGTCCTGGCACTTGCTGGAGGTGTGGCTAGCCGTTTGGTTTTAGTGGGAGCTTCGGCTGGTCAAGGGAGGAAAGAAATACTGTTGCTGACAGTCATGAACTGAGGTCTAAATTGGGGTTTTTGGTCTTTCCACTTTGAACCAGTGAGGGGCTAGTTGACTGGGGTTAGATACAGGTGCTGGCCACTTAATCTAAGAGTTTGAAGCAAAGGAGTTTGGTTTAGTTGTGGCTAAGGTGGCTTTTTCCTATCTGACAGAAGGTGTTCGACAGTTATTTTAGGGGGGTTGCACCCCACCACTGGTGCTGAGACTTAACAGGTTTGGTTTTGGTGGTAAACCATGGAGTTCCACCAAATTTGAGCTCCAAAGGATAAGTTTAGCTTTGTAAACTTGAAAACACTCCAATATGACCAGATATGTTCCTTCCAAAGGGAGTGTGGGCAAACTAAGTTCCACAAATCCCAATTTTGGTGTGCTACCCTCATTTGAGGTATTAGGCACTCCTGCAAAGTTTTAGCCTCATTGGACAAACTTTGCTATGTAGAGTTGCTCTAACTTGATTCTGGATAGACAGGGTTTTTGGGTTATTTGGGGTCCTTATCCACCTTTGACCAAGGTGAAACTTTATGTGGACACCAAACAAGGCTTAAGGATACCACTGGAATTTTCTAGGAATTTATTGAGAATATTTCCTTTAGAAATATCTCAAAATGCCAAAACAGACAGAAATAGCTTTTATAGTTTTAATCAATAAATATAATATAAAATGGGGTTTAAAATCCTATGTATGGAAAATATATGTCCTTCTGATCATCTCTAAATTTAATCATATTTTTCCAAGGCAAAGAAGTATTTTCCCATGTTTGAATACCAATTCTGACCTCAGAAATGGACACGTTATTTAATTAGAAAAATAATCACAAAAATAATTATTTTGTAGTTTTGGAATATAAAGATAGGCAAAAATCAGATTACCCAATATGAGTAGAAGCACTGCTTGCTATCAAGGACATGTAGTGCAACTCAAGGTGGTTTTACTTTGGTCAGCAAAGGTTTTTGGAAATCGGTATAATACCAAAGGAATTTAGGGTTTTAAAACCTCACATGATCTAGCATACAAGCATACAATGTCAATCATGGCACTCACAACATTAGTTTTGAAAAAGTTTTAACAAGCTCAGAATTTTACAACACACACAAGTGATAGCAAAAACAGGGTGTGACATCTCGACCTGAAAAAGCTACGTCAGGCTACCTGTTCTGCACAACTCCAAATGAGCTGAAACTTTATGAGGAATATTTGTGGAATATTTGAGGAATATTGGAGCAAATAAGTACCATTACGGGCCCACCAGGTGGGCACAACCCACCTTGGAGAGCCAGGGAGCCCAAGCGCGCCCCCGTGGGTTGTGCTCACCCAGACCCACGTCCGGTGCCCCTCTTCTGGTATATAAGTCATTTTGACCGAGAAACAAGGAGAGGGGACTTTCAGGACGAAGCGCCGCTGTCCCGAGGCAGAACTTGGGAAAGAGCACTTTTGACCTCCGGTGGAGTGATTCCACCGAGAGAACTTCCCTCCCGGAGGGGGAAATCATCATCATCATCATCACCAACAACTCTCCCATCTTGGGGAGGGCTATCTTCATCAACATCTTCAATAGAACCAACACCTCTCAAACCCTAGTTCATCTCTTGTGTTCAATCTTCGTACCTGAACTGTAGATTGGTGCTTGTGGGTGACTATTAGTGTTGATTACATCTTGTAGTTGATTACTATATGGTTTATTTGGTGGAAGATTATATGTTCGTATCCATTATGATATTTAATACCCCACTCATCTTGACCATGATTATCATTTGTGAGTAGTTACTTTTGTTCTTGAGGTCACGGGAGAAATCATGTTGCAAGTAATCATGTGAACTTGATATGTGTTCGATATTTTGATGGTATGTATGTTGTGATTCCCTTAGTGGTGTCATGTGAATGTCGACTACATGACACTTCACCATATTTGGGCCTAATGGAATGCATTGTGGAGTAGTTATTAGATGATGGGTTGCGAGAGTGACAGAAGCTTAAGCTCTAGTTTATGCGCTATTTCGTAATGGACCGATTGGATCCAAAAGTTCAATGTTATGGTTAGAATTTATTCTTAATACTTGTCTCGTAGTTGAGGATGCTTGCTAGAGGGTTAATCATAAGTAGGAGGTTTGTTCAAGTAAGAACAACACCTAAGCACCAGTCCACCCACATACCAAATTATCAAAGTAGCGAACACGAATTATGCCAACATGATGAAAGTGACTAGATGAAATTCCCGTGTACCCTCAAGAACACTTTGCTTATCATAAGTGACCGTTTTGGCATGTCCTTTGCCTCAAAAGGATTGGGCTACCTTGTTGTACTTTTGTTACTACAATCATTACTTGCAAGTTACAAATTATCTTGCTATCAAACTTCTCTGCTACTAACAATTTTAGCACTTGCAGACATTACCTTGCTGAAAACCACTTGTCATCTCCTTCGGCTCCTCGTTGGGTTCGATACTCTTACTTATCGAAAAGGCTACAATGGACCCCATATACTTGTGGGTCATCAGAGGACTACAAAGGTTCAGGGTTAAGGGCAAGCTCGCTCGAAGGGGCCAAGATGCCTATCAACTCGACCTACTAGCGGAACTGTGAGATGTCCACAACGTGTTCCATATTTCTCAACTAAGGAAGTGTGTGAGTAACCCAGATCAACACGTGTAACGCCCAAGATGCGACCCTATCCTTATTTTGGCGTGAGGGCCTCGACAGGGATTGAAGCGCATCTCGTCATTTTGCAAGAATGGATATCGTTACAAGTACATGTACTGAAGTGAAGAGTATATGGAATTGGCTTACACTCGCCACAAGCTACATCAGAGTCACAATAGTACAATACATAAATATCACGAAGAAGAGCAGGGTCCGACTAAGGACGAAAACAAATGAGAAAAGAACGACGTCCATCCTTGCTATACCAGGCGCCCGGCCTGGAACCCATCCTAGATCAATGAAGAGGAAGAAGAAGAAACTCCAAATGAACAATCAACGCCCTCGCGTCAAGTAACCCTTTACCTGTACCTACAACTGTGTTGTGGTAATCTGTGAGCCACAGGGGACTCAACAATCTCATTTCCAAAGGTATCAAGACTAGCAAAGCTTAATGGGTGAGGTATGGTTAAGTGGTGAGGCTGCAGCAAGCGACTAAGCACTTATTTGGGGTGGCTAACTTACGAGTATAAGAATAAAGAGGGGGATGATCTACACATAGTGGATGCGAACTACTGATGATCAAAAGAATGATCCTGAACTCCTACTTACGTCACACATAACCCCACCGTGTCCTCGATCGGAGAAAGAGCTCACGAAAGAGACAGTCGCGGTTACGCACTCAGTTCGCATATTTTAATTAAGTTAACTTCAAGTTATCTAGAACCAGATGTTAAACAAAGTTTCCACGTTTCCACATAACCGCGGGCACGGCTTTCCAAAAGATTTAACCCTGCAGGGGTGCTCCAACTAGTCCATCACAAACTACCACACGCTCTGATGGAATGACCTCGATCAGGGAAACCCGTGATCTCCTCGGGTTCCTATTGGAAAACCTCAACCTCGAGATAACCCAAAGCATCCTCGGAATCCCTCGCACAAGTCCCTCGAGAAAGGTAAAACAAATCCAGCAAGGCCACCCGGCATGTCGATGATCCTGATAGGAGCCACGTATCTCGTTCTCACGACACGACGGGTAAGCACAGCGTACGGTGGCCTGATAGACATCACCTGAGCTGCCCCAGGTTGGCCCCGCAAACGGCTCTATTTTGGACCAGCACCATGAGCACTGGCCCCCTGTATTATGTTGAATTACTCCTCGGGTTCATGACGCCCTATGTTTTTCAGTATTAGCAGAATTATTATGTTGGGCAAATATAGTACCAATGTTGGGCCTTGCCAGACGAGCTTTATCCCAAAACGAGAATCTAGGGGGTCCCCATAACAACCCCAAGCATATTAGGAGCACTCATTTATGGAACATAACACCGGTAGCTGAAACTAAGGGGGCAAAGGTGGAACAAAACACCAGGCTAGAAAGGCGGAGCCTTCCTCCTTTTACCAAGTATATAGGTGCCTTAAAATAAATAGTTATTAATAGGGTGATATAACAAGGAATCCATGTTACCACATGGAAGCAATACACCTACAACTAGCAACGCTAACACATGGTTAAGCAAGCGGTAACATAGCCAATCACTGGTTTGCTAGGTTGTGTACAGGTAGAAGGTATTTCATGGCATTGTTGGGAGGCTGATATTTAACAGGTGGTAGGAAGTGAGACATAATGAAAGAATCGAGACAAATAGCATGGCAATGATAGTAATGATATCTGGGGAAATGTTCAACTTGCCTGAGATCCCGCTGAGAAGAAGAACGACTCCGTGAAGCAACGAACCGACGTAGTCGAACGGGTCCTCACATTCCGACACGCTTGCGGTACTATATCGAGGCGATGCAAACCAGAAACAAGCATGAACACATGATAATCACCACGGCACATGCACAAAATGATGTAGTTCACATATGATGCATGATCCATTTCAAATATGCAGGCATGGCATGGCAAATCACATCACGCAACCACTACACATTAAGTGGAGCTCAATATGAAACTCGTTGCATATTGACGAAACTCCATGTTTAATTATTTAGTTCACTCCCGTTTATTAACACAGCAATATTAAAATGTTGTTAACATGGCAAGGGGTGAAGCACAAATTAAACTACCTATCTAGGTATTTTAAATGAGGCCGGAAACGACACATAGCATCTCTGAAATGACCCCACGCGTTAAATTCTAATTCTGTCCATATTTGTCCTAATCACATTTTATGTTTGTTAAACGACAAAACAAAGTGGTTCACGTGATTCTACTCGTTGTTCTAGTCCATTTACATATATGGCTCATCTCCAACGGAGCTACGGTTAAATAACTACGACCTAAACCGTTTTCAACATGTTGACACGCAAACTGATGCAAACAGTAAATTAAACAGTTCTAATTATGCACGAGAGTTGGAAAATCTTAATCTACGCGAAATTATAGTCAAGTTCCATATATAAATTATTCCGATCTGGTGCACTGTTTGAAATCTACAGAGGTTTGGAAAATATTCAATTTTTTTGAAATTCAAATAAATCGCTAAACGGGAAAAAACAACCATGGGCCTAATTTACTACTACTGGGCCGAAACTACATGGTGCACAACAACTAATATACGCCCGGGCAGGGGATAGCACATGGGCTCGGGCGACTGCTCACCTTGGTGGGCCGAGCCCAGGTCGGCTCGGCGTTGAGCTGGGGCAGGTCGGCCTTGGCGCTGGGCTACCGCGGAGGTGGGCGAGGCGAGGGCAGGCGGTGTCGGGGGGAGAACCCCGGGGTAGGCTCAATGAGCCTGATCCTTTATCTTCAGCCCAGAAGGAATGACCAAAAACAATTCTACAAGGCCCAAGTCCCCTCGCCGGCTAGGCGACACGTACCAGCTGGGGGGGCGAGACGGCCAACTCTCTGGCCGGCCAGGCAGCACCTGCCGCATAGAGACAAGACAGCTACCTCTCCATGGCCGCCTAGGCCAAGCCAGCCCGCTAGGGACGAGGCGGCCGGGCCCAGGCCGGCTAGTCAAACACGCTAGCTGGCCGGGGATCTCAAGTCACATCAGATTGTAGGTCATGACGAGACCCTATGATTAAAGGTGGCTACGCGTTAGCAAAGGTACTAGATCGGAGTGCACGGCGGGTACCAGCGTCGGCGGCCACACCACTGACCTCCCCTGGCTCTGATCCATCACCCAGCACAGGGTCGGCCCGTTAAACTCCCACTCCATTACTGCACTCGGCGTGGGAATAGTGGAGGCGGTCGTACTGACTGCCCATGACGAATCTCGCTGGACGACACCGAGCATACCATACGTGTCCTGCGTCAACCTTACGCGAGAGCCTCATTGGCTAGCCGGCAGGTCCCACCGCCGGGCGGGACCTCGCAGTCGGCGGGCCCCCCAAGCAACAAGACAAGACCCCCGTGGGCCCCCTGGTCAGCCGGCGAGGCTGCCAGCCGGGTCCCACTCTTGTACCCTGTATCCATATTGTAGGCCGGTGGGTTCGTCTATAAAACCCCCCGGCCCCCCTCCATGCAGAGGGTCGGTAAACTTATCACACACACACACCAACCACATAGAATAGGCAAAGTCAAGCCGGTTGCTCCTCCTTGCTCTTCCCTGATACACCTGCAGGAGCAACTTGTAATCCCATCCATACACATCATACACTCCGACAGGACTAGGGGTATTATCTCTATGAAGAGCCCTGAACCTGGGTACATCGTGCGTTCCATGCTTGTACCAACCTCACCCCCAGTGCCCTCCGGTGCCACTTCTGTTCCTACATTATTTAGCCTACTGATACGTCTCCAACGTATCTATAATTTTTTATGGTTTCATGCTATTATCTTGTCAAACTTTGGATGTTTTGCATGCCTTTTATATATTTTTTGGGACTAACTTATTAACTCAGTGCCCAGTGCCAGTTTTTTTCATGTTTTTGACCCCTTTCAGAGGAGAATTTGAAACGGAGTCCAAACAGAATAAAACCCCGAAAAGATTTTTTCCGTAACAGAAGAGGATCGGGAGACTTGAGAACCAAGGCAGGGGGTCCCCAGGGGCCCCACAAGCCCTCTAGCCGCGGCCAGGGGGGAGGCCACGCCTCCCTGGCTTGTGGGCCCCCTGGACCTCCTCTGCCCTAGGTTTTGCACCTATATATTCCCTAAAATCCCATAAAAATCAGGAGATCATCGAAAGTACTTATCCACCGCCGCAAGCTTCTATCTCCGGAAGATCCCATCAGGGGCATGTTCTCGTGCCCTGTCGGAGGGGGGATTCGGATACGGAGGGCTTCTTCATCAACACCATGACCTCTCCGATGATGCGTGAGTAGTTCACCATAGACCTACGGGTCCATAGCTAGTAACTAGATGGCTTCTTCTCTCTCCTGGATCTTCAATACAAAGTTCTCCATGATCTTCATGGAGATCTATCCAAGGTAATCTTCTTTTGCGGTGTGTTTGTCGAGATCCGATGAATTGTGGATTTATGATTTGATTATCTATGAATCTTATTTGAGTTTCTTCCGATCTCTCTTATGCATGATTTCATATACTTGTAATTCTCTTCGAGTTGTGGGTTTTGTTTGGCCAACTAGATCATGTCATCTTGCTTAAGGCGTTACTCTGTTCGTCATGAACTCAATACACTAGATGCATGCTGGATAGCGGTCGATGTGTGGAGTAATAGTAGTAGATGCAGAAAGTATCGGTCTACTTGTCTCGGATGTGATGCCTATATGTATGATCATTGCCTTAGATATCGTCATGACTTTGCGCGGTTCTATCAATTGCTCGACAGTAATTTGTTCACCCACCGTGATATTTGCTATTTTGAGAGAAGCCTCTAGTGAACACTATGGCCCCTGGGTCTACTCCACACAATATTTTCAGCCTTACACTTTTTCTTTGTTGCACTTTCCGCCTTCAGATCTCACTTTGCAATCAATCTTGAAGGGATTGACAACCCCTTTATAGCGTTGGGTGCAAGCTCTTTTGTGTTTGCGCAGGTACTCTGGACTTGACGAGATTCTCCTACTGGATTGATACCTTGGTTCTCAGACTGAGGGAAATACTGACTGCTCCTGTGCTGCATCACCCTTTCCTCTTCAAGGAAAAAACCGACGCAAGAAAGAGAAGTAGCAAGAAGAATTCCTGGCATTGCAAGGGAAGGACTTTTGTTGTCGTAGCAGAAGAATTTATGGTGCCGTTGCCGGGGAGGATCAAGTCAAGAACTCATCCAAGTAAGTGTCACAAACTCATCTCTTACATTTACTTTGTTCGCCAGTTGCCTCTCGTTTTCCTCTCCCCCACTCACAATTTGCCTTTTTCGTTTGCCTTTTCCGTTTGCCTTTTCGTTCGCCCTTTTTCTCTCGCTTGCTTTCTGTTCGTCTGTGTGCGATAGTCTACCAGTCCTCATGGCTAGATCCATCACTTCAAATGATACTCCCGAGAGCGAAGTTCTCAATTTCAAACAAATTGAGGAAGAAACTTAAAGGACGCTTGGTATAGGATTTGCAATACTCAGAGTAGATCTACTCATAAGCAATCCACTATCGTCCTGCTTCGCAATTTTTATGTGGGTGTTTCTCCTTGGAATAGGTATATTCTTGACACCAATGTAGGTGGAAAATTCTTGGCTAGCCATACCTTTGATTCTTACGGAGTTGTGATAAATTTGGTAGGCTCACCCCCACTCATGGTTAATGGAACTACCTTAACTCTGGAACATGTGATGCGTAGGCTGGATGTCATTGAAAATAAAGTTGCTACGATCGAACTCATTGAGAATTTGGATAAAAAGATCCACAATCAAATCACTCAGTACGGACCCAAGGTGGGAATGGTTTTGAAAAATTTAAAGGAGAAGGAACCCACAGTTAAGGAAAAGCTAGGTCGTGATTCCGCTAGGATTGGGAAACTAGAGGATGTTATAACCAAGTTGGGTTCCGCTTTTGCCGTTGTGCAGAATACTCCAAACTTTGCCCACAATAAGGTCACCAAGTTTGTTTTTGTTCCCAAAAATAGTGGTGAATTATCTAGCAAGAAAGATGAAAACCTTAAGATGATAAGTGATCACGCTACTTATGGTTTGAGCACCAAAGACGACTATATGTGATTATATCGCTTTTATGCCTAGCTAAGGGCGTTAAACAATAGCGCTTGTTGGGAGGCAACCCAATGAATTTATCTTTTTTTCCTTTTCTGCTTTGTTGCATCCACACCATCATAATTCTGTTGTGATTGTGATTTTTGTGTTTCTTTTTGTGTTTGAGCCAAGCAAAACCTTTATGACTAGTCTTGGTAATGGTTGTTTGATCCTGCTGGAAAAAGAGAGAAACTTTTCGCTCACGAGATGATTTTTCATTTTATTCAGAAAGAGATTTTGAGTTTATTCTTTTTTCTGCTGGTTGATATGCCTTTTGCCTAGGCAGTCGTAATTTTTCAGAATTTTTGAGGTACCAGAAGTATACGAAGTATACAGATTGCTACAGACTGGTCTGTTTTTGACAGATTCTGTTTTTGTTGAGTTGGTTGCTCGTTTTGATGAAACTATGGTTAGTATCGGGGGGTACTAGCCATGGAAAAGTGAGAATACAGTAGCCCAACACCAATATAGATAGAATTCAAGTTTGCTACAGTACCAAAAGAAGTGGTAGTTTGTTTTCTTGTGCTAATGTTATCACAAGTTACTGTTTAAGTTTTGTGTTGTGAAGTTTTCAACTTTTGGGTGATGTTCTCATGGACAAATGGATAAAGAGTGGAAAGATATCAAGCTTGGGGATGCCCAAGGCATCCTAAGCCAAATTCAAGGACACCAAAAAGCCTAAGCTTGGGGATGCCCCGGGAAGGCATCCCCTCTTTCGTCTTCAATCCATCTGTAACATTACTTGGAGCTATATTTTTATTCACCATATGATATGTGTTTTGCTTGGAGCGTCTTGTATCTTAGGAGTCTTTTATTTTTGTTGTGTCACAATCATCCTTGATGCACACCTTTTTGAGAGAGAGAGACATGCACTCATCGTGATTTTGCTAGAATGCTCATAGTGCTTCACTTATATCTTTTGAGCTAGATAATTTTGCTCTATGTGCTTCACTTATATCTTTTAGAGCACGGTGGTGCGTGACTTGCTAGTTGGCTTATGCTATGAAAGTAGTCCCAAAGGTGATAGGTACTCAAAGAGGATACAAAAACCTCCATCTTCATGTGCATTGAGTAGAAAGAGAAGTCTTGATTCCTCTCAATTAGTTTTGAGACGTGGATTTGGTAATATTAAGAGCTATGTTAGTAGGGTGTTGTGAATCTAGAAATACTTGTGTTGAAGTTAGTGATTCCCGTAGCATGCACGTATGGTGAACCGCTATGTTAGGAAGTCGGAGCATAATTGATCTACTGATTGTCATCCTTTGTGTTGAGGTCGGGATCGCGCGATGGTTAACACCTACCAACCCTTCCCCTAGGAGTATGCGTTTAGCACTTTGTTTCGATTACTAATAAAAACTTCCGCAACAAGTATGTGAGTTCTTCATGACTAATGTGAGTCCATGGTATAGATGCACTTTCACCTTTCACCATTGCTAGCCTCTCTAGTGCCGCGCAACTTTCGCGGTACACAAACCCACCATATGCCTTCCTCAAAACAGCCACCATACCTACCTACTATGGCATTTTTATAGCCATTTCGAGATATATTGCCATGCAACTCACACCGTTCCATCTCATGACTTGTGTCGTCACTCTCATATTGCCATTGCATGATCGTAAGATAGCTAGCGAGATGTTTCAACGTCATACGCCAAGCTAGATCGTTGCACATCCCAGTACACTGCCGGAGGCATTTCCTATAAAGTCATCATCGTTCTAAGCTTTGAGTTGTGAGTAAATAAAAGTGTGATGATTATCATTATTAGAGCATTGTCCCATGTGAGGTAATAAATTAAAAAGGCCAAAGAGCCCAAAAAAATAAAATAAAAAAAGAGGCCTAAGAGCCCAAATAAAAAAAAGAGAAAAAGAGAGAAGGGACAATGCTACTATCTTTTTTGATACTTGTGCTTCATAAGAGCACCATGTTCTTCATGATTGAGAGCTTCTTTCTCTGTCACTACCATATGCTAGTGGGAATCTTCATTATATAACTTGGCTTGTACATTTCCAATGATGGGCTTCCTCAAAAATGCCCTAGGTCTTCGTGAGCAAGCAAGTTGGATGCACACCCACTAGTCCTCCTTTTGAGCTTTCACATACTTATAGCGCTAGTGCATCCCTTGTATGGCAATCCCCACTCATTCACATTGATATCTATTAATAGGCATCTCCATAACCCTTTGATACGCCGAGTCAATGTGACCATCTCCTCCTTTTTGTCTCACAACCACCACCACACTCTATTCCACCTATAGTGATATATACATGGCTCACGCTCATGTATTGCGTGATAGTTATAAAAATTCTGAGAAAGTAAGAGTGCAAAAACAATTACTTGGCCAATACCGGGGTTGTGCATGATTTACATTAGTTGTGTGAGGATGATGGAGCATAGCCAGACTATATGATTTTGTAGGGATAACTTTCCTTGGCCTTGTTATTTTGAAAGTTCATGATTACCTTGCTAGTTTGCTTGAAGTATTATTGTTTTCATGTCAATAGCAAACTATTTTTTTGAATCTTATGGATCTGAACATTCATGTCACGTGAAATAAGTTGCAAAGGACAACTATGCTAGGTAGCATTCCACATCAAAAATTCAGTCTTTATCGCTTCCCTACTCGAGGACGAGCAGGAGTTAAGCTTGGGGATGCTTGATACGTCTCCAACGTATCTATAATTTTTGATGGTTTCATGATATTATCTTATCAAACTTTGGATGTTTTGCATGCCTTTTATATATGTTTTGGGACTAACTTATTAACTCAGTGCCAAGTGCCAGTTCCTGTTTGTCCATGTTTTTTACCCCTTCTAGAGGAGAATTTGAAACGGAGTCCAAACGGCATAAAATCCCCGAAAAAAAATCGTAACAGAAGAAGATCGGGGACTTGAGAGCCAAGGCAGGGGGTCCCCAGGGGCCCCACAAGCCCTCTAGCCGCGGCCAGGGGGGAGGCCGCACCTCCCTGGCTTGTGGGCCCCCTGGACCTCCTCTGCCCTAGGTTTTGCACCTATATATTCCCTAAAATCCCATAAAAAATCAGGAGATCATCGAAAGTACTTTTCCGCTGTCGGAAGCTTCTGTCTCCGCAAGATCCCATTTGGGGCACGTTCTGGTGCCCTCCCGGAGGGGGATTCGGAAACGGAGGGCTTCTTCATCAACACCATGACCTCTCTGATGATGCGTGAGTAGTTCACCATAGACCTACGGGTCCATAGCTAGTATCTAGATGGCTTCTTCTCTCTCTTCGATCTTCAATACAAAGTTCTCCATGATCTTCATGCAGATCTATCCGATGTAATCTTCTTTTGTCGTGTGTTTGTCGAGATCCGATGAATTGTGGATTTATGATTTGATTATCTATGAATCTTATTTGAGTTTCTTCTGATCTCTCTTATGCATGATTTCATATCCTTGTAATTCTCATCGAGTTGTGGGTTTTGTTTGGCAAACTAGATCTATGATTCTTGCAATGGGAAAAGTGCTTGGTGTTGGGTTCATACCGTGCGGTGACCTCACCCAATGACAGAAGGGGTAGCGAGGCACGCATCTAGTTGTTGCCATCAAGGGTAAAAAAGATGAGGTTTTCATCATTGGTTTGAGTTTATCCCTCTACATCATGTCATCTTGCTTAAGGCATTACTCTGTTTGTCATGAACTCAATACACTAGATGCATGCTGGATAGCGGTCGATGTGTGGAGTAATAGTAGTAGATACAGAAAGTGTCGGTCTACTTGTCTCGGATGTGATGCCTATATGTATGATCATTGCCTTAGATATCGTCATGACTTTGCGCGGTTCTATCAATTGCTCGACAGTAATTTGTTCACCCACCGTGATATTTGCTATTTCGAGTGAAGCTCTAGTGAACACTATGGCCCCCGGGTCTACTCCACACCATATTTTCAGCCTTACACTTTTTCTTCGTTGCACTTTCCGCCTTCAGATCTCACTTTGCAATCAATCTTGAAGGGATTGACAACCCCTTTATAGCGTTGGGTGCAAGCTCTTTTGTGTTTGAGCAGGTACTCTGGACTTGACGAGATTGTCCTACTGGATTGATATCTTGGTTCTCAAATTGAGGGAAATACTTACTGCTCCTGTGCTGCATCACCCTTTCCTATTCAAGGGAAAAACTGACGCAAGCAAGAGAAGTTGAAAGAAGAATTCCTGGCGTTGCTAGGGAAGGACTTTTGTTGCCGTAGCACCTACCCATGGCTTATGTTGTGAGTATTCACCGACATTTGGCACCCACCTTGGGCCGATCGCGGCATCGGCTGGCTTTACACGCTGGGTAGGGGCCCGCACCTATACTACCGGAGGCATCGCGTCCGGACCAATCTGCATGCCCGTGGAGCCTACCTTCGATGAGGCAACACCGATGATGATCGACATCCCTGTCCACCATGCGGATTCGGACGGGGAGTCCGATGATGAGGCGCCTCCCAGCGTTGTCGTCGTTGTTATGGAGAACCTCAGCGTTCTCTTTAGCGACATGCGCCTCAACGATGGTCCTCGCTACTTTGGCGAGGACTTCAATGTCGAGGCGTTATGCGCCAACTTCAGTAGGCTCTCTATCGCTGAGACGCCTACACACGACGTGTACCCCAGCAACGTACTCGTCTTCGACGGCCCTTTGCCGTTTGTGGGGTTCTTCACCCCATACCATGTCGCCACTGTCTCCAACATCGTGGAGGTGATGGTCATCGGTGCCGGCACCAGCACGGCTCAGGGCAAGGCATCAACAGACGCTGGTGAGCCTGCTGCTACCGTCGCTGACACTCTTCAGGTTGCGCTTACCGGCCTGAAGACGCCCATCGCCGCCTCCACAAACCCTAACGACGCACGAGCCTCACTGAAGGAGGCTCGCAGGAAAATCTTGGAGGAGGGCATCGCCATTGCTTCGGCGAAATGCCCGATGGAGGCCACGCAGCGCGAGTATAACTCCGAATACGGCCTCACTCCGGTTTCCGAGGGCCCTAGCCAGCTTGGCTCGGTCCGCGGCCGCGGACAGGTCATCTACGAGATTCAAGGCGGCAAGCAGACTATCTACGAGACTCCTGCAGCCAACTTGCGGGCGGCCGAGGCGGCCATGGCAGAAATGCCGAGTTTGGAGGGCGAGGAGCATGCCTTCCAGGAGCAGCGGGTCAAGGACCTCCTTGACACTGCCAACAAGCAGCAGACATGGCTTGACCCCGGTCAAGCCCAATCAGCGTCTCCGGGACCCAACCCCGGAGCACGCCGCAACCCTAGCGGTCATCAACGCGCCGAAGGATCTTCCTCGCATCGCACTTCCGGCCGGAAGGACGAGGGCAGTCATGACAGACGCTCCCAGCACTAGAGCAAGCATACTTCGAGTCGGCGTCATGGAGATGACGAGAGCGACTCGGTGTATGAGGTTCCTTGCCCGGGGAGGGCCCATGCCACCGGGTCGCAAGGTGCCCTTCCGATTGCGGCTTGGTTCGGTGCTCGCGTTCCCCAGGGAGACCACGACGCCCGCAGGTGTCTCAACGACTTGGCACAGTCCCATCGGTCCGGCCTACTTCGTCCCCCGGATCCGAGGGGAGCCGTTTCCCCGAGGCTTCACCTTGCCTCGGGATACTCCCAAGTACAACGGCACCGCCAAGCCAGAGGATTGGTTGATCGACTACACCATCGCCGTTGGCATTGCCACAGGCAACAAGCGCGTAGCAGTCCAGTACGTCCCACTCATGTTGCTCGGCTCGGCCCGGACCTGGCTTAACAGCCTTCCAGCCGGCAGCGTCAACTCATGGGTGGACTTCGAGGAGGCGTTCGTCCGCAACTTCAGTGGCACTTACAAGCATCCTGGCCGGCCTCGTGAGATGTCCATGTGCGTCCAAAGGCCTGACGAACCCCTTCCCGACTACGTCACGCGCTCGACGGAGCTACGCAACTCATGTAAGGGAGTGCATGAGGTACAGGCCATCCAATACTTCATCGACGGTTGCCGAGATGGCACTCTCCTCAAGCACAAACTCATGTGCTCCGAGCCCACCTCTCTGGCGGTGCTCATGGCCAAGGCGGACAAGTACGCCACGGCCGACTCCACGATGCGAGTCAAGGTGACCGCCTCAGACAAGGTTGTCCCCATGCCGGCTACTCCTAAGCTGGCTGGAGACAATCGAGGCGCCCAGAACAACAACAAACACAAGGCAGATCAGCTAGATTCGCGCTCCAACAAGTTGGTAGCCAACATGGAGGGTGAGGCGTCGGCTACTCAGGCCGGCTCCCAACGGAAGAGGCCCAACAAGGGCAACTGGTTGCCAGGCAAACCTTTGAGTAGATGCTAGACGCACCCTGCAAAATACATTCTGGGGCACAGCCCTCTACCCACACCCTTCGACAGTGCAGTTTTGCACGATGGCTGTCGCAAGGGGAGGGCTTGCCGGGTGCCCCAAGTGCACAGGTTGCACCTCAAGCTCTGGCTCCTGGTCCTGCTCCGGCTCCACCGTCTCCACCTCGCGACGACGGTCGTCTCCACGAAGACTACCCCCATCAATACGGAGCTTTCGTCGTCTTCACCAGTGAAGGCGACGACAAGCATAGCCTGCGCCAGCGACGGCATGAGGTGAATGCCACGGTCCCCCCGGTTCCTCAATTCATGCACTGGCCTGAAAAGCCCATCACATGAAGCCGGGTTGACCATCCTGCGGTGATGCCCCACCTGGGCTCATACGCGCCCATCCTCGACCCTACCTTCGCCTCCAAGAGGCTCACCTGCCGGTTCTCCCGGGTATTGGTCGACGGCGGCAGCAGCATCAACATCCTCTACCTCGACACCCTCCTCAAGCTCGGGCTCAAGGAGACGAATGTCTTGCCGACTGGCACTGTCTTCCACGGCATTGTGTCGGGGCAGTACTGCTCACCTATCGGCAAAATCCAGCTGGACGTCCTCTTCGGTGACAAGGCTCACTTCCGCCGCGAGTCCATATGGTTCGAGGTGGTGGATCTCAGCAGCCCATATCACGCGCTGCTGGGCAGACCGGCTCTGGCCAAGTTCATGGCTATCCCCCACTACGCCTACCTGAAGATGAAGATGCCGGGTCCAAAGGCAGTCGCCTGGCCGACGCCATGGTGATTGCTGAGGAGAGGAGACAGATTGACCGGCTCGTGGCTCAGGCTACCGAGCAGCCGGCGATCCCTTCTCCTCCATCCCAGTCGGCCGGCGAAGGCTCCTTCAAGCCGGCTAAAGAAACAAATCAGGTGCCACTTGACCCTGCAAACCCCAAGTAGTGCGTCACCATCGGGGCTGGCCTCAGCCCCAAATAGGAAGGCGAGCTCGTCGACTTCCCCTGTGAGAATCGGGACATCTTTTCATGGTCCCCCAAAGACATGTTGGGTGTTCCGAGGAAGTACGCCTAGCACAAACTTCACGTGCGACCGGATGCAAAGCCGGTAAAACAACCTTTGCGCCGCTTCGCCGAGGGGAAGCGGCGCACAATCGGAGAAGAGATTACCCGGCTCCTTGCAGACATCTTCATCATGGAGGTTTTCCACCCGGACTGGTTAGCCAATCCAGTCTTGGTGCTGAAGAAAAATAACACATGGCGAATGTGTATCGACTACACAATCCTGAATAAGGCATGACCAAAAGACCCTTTCGCGTTGCCCGGGATAGAGCAAGTGATCTACTCCACTACCGGCTGCAAAATGTTGTCACTTCTGGATGCTTATTCAGGCTACCATCAAATCAAGCTGGATCCAGCTGATCGCGTTAAGACCTCCTTCATCACACCCTTCGGGGCCTACTGCTACACCACCATGACGTTTGATCTGAAGAACGCTGGTGCGACATTCCAACGCTGCATAAAGCAGTGCCTACTGCCACAGATTGCCAGGAACATCCACGTCTATGTGGATAATATCGTCGTCAAGACCCAGCAACACTTCAGCCTCCTCGACGACCTGCGGGAGACGTTCGCCCACCTGCGCGAGTACAAGATCCGGCCCAACCCGGAGAAGTGCGTCTTTGGGGTTTCAGGCGGCAAGCTCTTGGGGATCTTCGTGTCCACTCGTGGCATCGAGGCGAACCCCGAGAAGATCGACACCGTCAAGTGGATGGTGAAGTCGGCTCGAATCCTAGACGTCCAGAAGTTCGCCGGCTGCTTGGCGTCCCTTAGCCGGTTTGTCAGCCGGCTCGGCGAGAAGGACCTTCCACTCTACCAGCTCATGAAGAAGATGAAGAAGTTCGAGTGGAATGACCAGGCGGACGAAGCCTTCCGCAACTTCAAGCGGGTCATCTCGAGCCTGCCAATCTTGGCAGCGCCGGCTCAAAGGGAACCCATACTCATATACATTGCAGCGACCACTCGCGTGGTTAATGTAGTGCTGGTAGTTGAACGCAAGGAGGAGGGAAAGGTACTGTTAGTGCAACACCCTATCTACTACCTCAGCGAGGTCTTGTCCGCCTCCAAGCAAAACTATACCCACTACCAAAAAAATTTGTTATGGTGTTTACCTTGCTGCAAAGAAGTTGAATAAATACTTCCAAGAGCATGCCATCACTGTCGTGCACCGCTCCACTTTCAGAAATCATGGGCAACCGTGACGCAACTGGTAGGATCGCTAAGTGCTCCATCGCCATGGCGGATCATGACATCCGCTACGAGCCTCGCACTCCCATCAAGTCTCAGGTGGTGGCCGACTTCCTGGTCGACTGGGCTGAAACCCAGTTTGAGCCGCCACCTCCAGACTCCACTCATTGGCGGATGCACTTCGACGGCTCGAAGATGCGAGCTGGTCTGGGAGCCAGCATCATCTTGACATCTCCAAAAGGAGACCAGATCAAGTATGCTCTCCAGATTCACTTCGCCGCCTCGAATAACGTTGCCGAGTACGAATCACTCACTCACGGCCTCCGGCTCGCCAAGGAGATTGGCATCTGGCAGCTCCTCTGCTTCGGCGACTCAGACCTCATGGTGGAGCAAGTTCATGGCGAATGGGATGCCAAGGATGCCAACATGGCAAGCTACCGCTTCCTCATCCAGCAGCTCAATGGCCCTTTCAAGGGTTGTGAGTTCCACCACGTTCCTAGGGCGGACAACGAGGCGGCCGATACATTTGCTAAGATTGGCTCCATGAGACAGGCCATCCCAGCCGGCGTCTCCCTCGAGCAGCTGCACAAGCCATCTATCAGACCATCTCCAGAGTCGGCATCAATTTTCGTGCCGGCTGATTCCTCGGTGCAAGCGCCATCGGCTACGCCAGCTGCGCCGCTACAGCTCCTGTGCCGGCTGCACTGGCTCTGCGGACTCCAATTGCGGCACCGGCTACAACCACTCCGCCGGCTTCGACTACTTCGCCGGCTACAACAACAAATCCGGCCCCGCCAAGCCTCGAATCCTGTCGTCTCGACACCCAGTGGGTGGACGTCATGGAGGTAGACGGCGAGCCGGCTGCCACGACGGCATCAGAGACACAGTGTCTCGAGCCCGTGACTGCTTCATCAAGCGCGGGGGCTGTAGAAGCCCCCGTCAATCAGGTCGAGACGGAGCCAGCCCTTGTGTCGGCTCCGGCATGGGCTCAACCCATCCTGGCCTTCCTCCTTCGCGATCAACTTCCTCAAGAGGAGGCAGAGGCGAGGCAGATCTAGCGCAGATCTGCAGCCTACGCCATCATCAATCGCGATCTAGTTCCGCATAGCATGACTGGTGTGCTCCAACGTTGCATCGAATCAGAAAAGGGACAGGAGATCCTCAGAGACATTCACCAGGGGGAGTGTTGGCATCATGCCGCCTCTAGAACCCTGGTGGCCAAGGCATTCCGCCACAGATTCTACTGGCCCACGGCCCTCGAGCAGGCCGTGGACATGGTCAACAAATGTGAGGGATGCTAATGCATTGGCACGCAGAGGCACATGCCGCCTTCGGCCCTCAAAACCATCCCTTGTCATGGCCTTTCGCCGTCTGGCGGTTGGACATGGTGGGGCCTTTCAAGACGGCTCGTGGTGGCATGACTCACCTCTTGGTGGCCATCGAAAAATTTACCAAGTGGATCGAGGCTAGGCCCATCAAGAAGCTTGATGGCCCCACGGCTGTCAAGTTCATCATGGACATCTCTATACGATACGGTGTCCCCCACAGTATCATCACCGACAACGGCACTAACTTCGCCAAGGGTGCTTTGGCGCTCTACTGCTCCAAGGTAGGCATCTGGCTGGACTTGGCGTCAGTGGCACATCCCCAGTCCAATGGCCAAGTGGAGAGGGCCAACGGCCTAATCCTGGCCGGCATCAAGCCAAGACTGGTGGCGCCGTTGGTCAGGTCAGCTGGCTGCAGGATCGAAGAATTGCCGGCAGTACTGTGGAGTCTCTACACCACGCCCAACCGGTCAACCGGCTTCACCCCGTTCTTTCTAGTATACGGGTTCGAGGCTATCATCCCTATGGATATCGAGTTCGACTGGCCTCGGGTCACCCTGTACACAGAAACGGAGGCGAAGGAGGCAAGAGAAGATGGCATTGATCTCCTCAAGGAGGCAAGGGACCTTGCCTTGAGTCGGATGGCAATCTATCAACAAAATTTGAGGTACTACCACAGCAAGAAGATCAAGCCTCTCTCTTTCAGAGAGGGAGACTTGGTGCTTAGAAGAATCCAGCACACAGCCGGCCAGCACAAGCTCTCATCCCCATGGGAGGGACCCTTCATCATCAGTAGGGCATTGCACAACTATGCATACTACTTGATCGATGCCCAGAAGCCAAGGAAGCACAAGAGGGACGACTCCGGCCAGTAGACGAAACGTCCATGGAATGCGGCGTTGCTTCGCCCGTTCTATTGCTAGAAGGCAAGTATCGAACATGGAAAGAGCATGCACATATGTATATTTCTCCCTCTTCAGGGATTTCTAATGAATGCAATGAATAGAGCATGCACATATGCCTCTTTTTCGATTCATATCTAGAGTTTTCACTCACTCTGTGAGTCCCTTGATCGGATTTAATAAGCTCGGGGGCTCGCTAGCCGCCCGGACGACTTCCTTATGTTGTAGAAAAGCACATAGTGTATGCCAGATCGATCCCTGGTCGCCTCGTAACAGCTACACACTGGCTCCCGGCTGTTCGGCTAGCGAGGCGACGTCAGGTAAGGCGGGATACATGAAAAGTTTGACTACAAAAAGGTTGTCGGCTCGGGTTGATTTGATCTTTTTACGATCCCATTCTAGCCGGCCTCTGCTGGTTTATGTCTAAGTCTTTAAGTCTGGATGGCTTCGAAAAATCTAAGTCCTATATTCCCAAAGACAGAAACCTCGACCCAGTCACACACCGGCTCCCAGCTGTCGGACTGGCGGGGTGGAAGCTAGAGGGAGTAGAGGGGTTGGAGAAAAAGAAGTCAAGCAGGAATCAAAAAATGAAGATGTAAAACAGCACGCATGGCATTACGAATATAATGCAGAATTCATACATTCAAAAGCATTGGCCCATGGACGAAGTTCATTACACACCCCCTAGTGGGTGGAACAGTTGGACTGACAAAGTATTGCAGATAACGAAAAGAAAAACAAGATCGGATAAGGGGCGGCGGACTCGTCTGTTGCCCCAGCTGCTGGTCCAGGAGTGGTGGCTTCACCATCGCCGGCTGCTCCGGAGGCGGTGGTGCCGTCTCCTCCGTGAGGGCTTTCGGCTCCATCCTCGGCGGAGTCAGTATATGCCTCGCCGCTGGAAGCGGCGTCTTCCACCTCACAGGTCGCCTCGTCAGAGCTGCCATCGGCATCATAGTGCTGAAGGTCGTGCAGATCCTCAGGGATAACGTTGTCGTCTTCACCCCGCTCCAAGTTGAGCTCATCCCAGGAGGCGTACGAGGCGATGTCACTGGCCCTCACGCGCAGCTGCTCCTCCACGGCTACAGCTCCCCCTCCAAGCCGTCGCGCTGAACGACGAGCTTGCCCAAGTCCAGGTTTCAGTACCAGGACTTGGCCAAGCGTAGGGCCATGTAGGCTCTATCACGCGAGGCTGAAGCACGTCAGGCGTCAAGGCGGCCATCGCCAGCCGCAAGCCAGCGGGAGAGTCGGCTCATCGACGCCGGCTCCATGGCCTCAGGCCACGGAGCCTTCACCATCGATGAGCCTGTGACTTGGAGCCGCGCCATGGACTCGCCCAGGGCACGTAGGCAGGCTCTGAGGCCCACCCCGATCACCTCCACGCTCCAGTCGGAGGGGACGTCTAACTCCTACATGGCCACGCAACGCTCCTCGCGGCTCACCTCAACGGCTGTCTCGGTTGCGTCCCGTGTCTCAGGGAAGAGACCTGAGATAGGGGAAGGGGCGCAAAGAAGAGTAAGAAGAGGAGGCGGCAAAGAAGAAAATTCAAGGCAAAACAAAGAGGACTCACGGTCGAAGTTGTCGTCAGTCTCGTGAGCACTCTCGAGGGCCTCGAGCTCCCGCACCTTGCTCGCTTGGGTGATGCGGGCGACTTCTTCCTGGAGGGCCACGGTTGTGTCCAACGCCTTGGCCAGCTGCGCCTGTCTCTGGATCAGGGCTTCCTCCTTCTCCTTCAAGGCAGCGTCCTTAAGCTTCATCTCCTCGAGATGAAGCGTCTCAAGACGCTCCATGTCAGCAGCATGGGAGTTGTCCTTCTTCTGCAGGGAGGCGCGCAGCTGCTTCCGCTCAGCCAGGCGGGCCGCCACAAGCTCCTTCTTCTCCGTCTGGAGAAGAGCCAGCTGCTGCTGGAGCCGGCCGGCCGCCTCTCGCAGGGCGTCCCGCTCCACGACGACCTCGCCCAGCCGGGCCTGAAGTTTGGCGACCTGGCCATCAGCCCCCTGGTTCTGAGCCCGCGGCGTGTTGTATGCTTGCACCTGGGCATCATATTACAAGCAAAGATGAAGCAAAAGCAAGATTCGGCCTGGTTAATTCATAACCAGCCCGATTCTCGGGGGCTACACCTAGTGGGTGCGCTAGCGCGCCCCCACTAAAAAAGCAAAGAAATAGATGAGCTCGAAGAGATTTGGCCCGACCAATGCTTGGCCGGCCCGATTCTCGGGGGCTACACCGAGTGGGTGCGCTGGCGCGCCCCCACTAACTCAAGAAGAAGAAGAAAAAATCGAAATCCAAGACAAAGACGAGGCACTTACCCTGGTGCACTCCTCCAGGCGCTCCAGGTCGCTGCCCGCCATGCGGGCTGCCTGCTCGACCTTGTATCCGCTGTTGGCAAATAGCGATACCAGCTCCGGGACACCTTGGAGTATGGTGCCTGCGGGCAGCGTCTGGCGCTCAAGGTTGGCCGCTCGCCAAGCCTTCATGGGCTGGCTCCCGGCTCTGGGTCGGCTCCTGGAGCAGCCGGGCCACGATTGGAGACGACGATGGTGCCATCTCCAGGCATCGGTGTGGCGGCCGGCTCCGCGGATGTCCCAACCGGTGCCGTCTCCATAGCAGGAGGTGGATTGGCAGCGTCCGGCGCGTCAATCACCACCTCTGGCGCACCCATAGCCACCTCTGGCGCGTCCAAGTTTAGCTCCGGTGCACCGGCTGCCGCCACAGCTTCCGGTGACTCAGGGATCTCCTCGAGATCCACTGGCGCAAAGGCGTCCGGCTCGAGCGGCTTGGCCACCTCGGTCCTCCGGGCGCGCCTTGGGGCCACCTCGCTAGCTGGCTCCTCCACACGAGCACGCGTGGAGGGGTCATGTCTAGCCTTCGTACGCCTCTCCGCAGGCTTCTCGGCCCGGCTGGGCCGAGATTGGACTTCGGCCATGTTCTCCGCCACCACATCCCAGCGGTGGGCGGATTGTTCCTCAAGCTCCTTCTGGGCAGCGTCAGCCGCTGCCCAGCCGGCTCGCTCAGCGGCGGAGGCGGTGTCTTCCTCTACATCCTCCACCTCACTGCCAAGTAGCGCTTTGAGGAACAAGTCTTCATGCAAGAAAAAGTAAAAAAGAATGAAAGGGAACCCTTACCCCGCGATGATGGGCACCTGCCTCCTACCGGCACCAGCACGACGCTTCTTAGCGCCGCCTGCTCGTGCTCCGGCTGGAGGACCCGTCGTGGCTCGCTTGGGAGCCGGCCTGGAAGCTGTGGCACCCTTGTCTTTCCTTCGGGCCGCCTCGCCAAGATCGGCCGCCTCGGCCTTATGGCGTCGTCCGCGCGTCAGAGGCGGGCTGGTGACTGCTATGGCGATAGATATCTTCTGTCATCTCTTGATCTTGTGTTGGTTTTTACCTTGAAGAGGAAAGAGCGATGTAGCACAGGAGCAGTAAGTATTTCCCTCAGTTTGAGAACCAAGGTATCAATCCAGTAGGAGAATCGCGTCAAGTCGAGACTACCTGCACAAACACAAAAGAGCTTGCACCCAATGCTATAAAGGGGTTGTCAATCCCTTCAAGATTGATTGCAAAGTGAGATCTGAAGGCAAAAAGTGCAACGAAGTAAAAGTGTAAGGCTGAAAATATGGTGTGAAGTAGACCCGGGGGCCATAGTGTTCACTAGAGGCTTCTCTCCAAATAGCAAATATTACAATGTGTGAACAAATTACTGTCGAGCAATTGATAGAACCACGCAAAGTCATGATGATATATAAGGCAATGATCATATATATAGGCATCACGTCCGAGACAAGTAGACCGATACTTTTTGCATCTACAACTATTACTCCACACATCGACCGATATCCAGCATGCATGTAGTGTATTGAGTTCATGACGAACAGAGTAACGCCTTAAGCAAGATGACATGATGTAGAGGGATAAACTCAAACCAATGATGAAAACCCCCATCTTTTTACCCTTGATGGCAACAACACGATGCGTGCCTCGCTACCCCTTCTGTCGCTAGGTGAGGTCACCGCACGGTATGAACCCAAAACCAAGCACTTATCCCATTGCAAGAATCATAGATCAAGTTGGCCAAACAAAACCCACAACTCGAAGAGAATTACAACGATATGAAATCATGCATATAAGAGATCAGAAGAAACTCAAATAAGATTCATAGATAATCTGATCATAAATCCACAATTCATCGGATCTCGACAAACACACCACAAAAGAAGATTACATCGGATAGATCTCCCTGAAGATCATGGAGAACTTTGTATTGAAGATCCAAGAGAGAGAAGAAGCCATCTAGCTACTAGCTATGGACCCGTAGGTCTATGGTGAACTACTCATGCATCATCGGAGAGGTCATGCTGTTGATGAAGAAGCCCTCCATATCCGAATCCACCCCTCCGACAGGGCACCAGAACGTGCCCCATATGGGATCTTGCAGAGACAAAAGCTTGCGGCGGCAGAAAATACTTTCGATGATCTCCTGTTTTTTTGGGGATTTTAGGGAATATATAGGCGAAAGACCCAGGGCAGAGGAGGTCCAGGGAGCCCACAAGCCTGGGAGGCGCGGGCCCCCCTGGCCGCACCATGAGGGCTTGTGGGGTCCCTGGTGACCCTCTGCGTTGGTTCTCAAGTCTCCCGATCGTCTTCTGTTTCGGAAAAAAACTTTTTGGAAGTTTTATTCCATTTGGACTCCGTTCAAAATTCTCCTCTGAAAAGGGTCAAAAACACGGAAAAACAGGAACTGGCACTTGGCACTAAGTTAATAAGTTAGTCCCAAAAAAGATATAAAAGGCATACAAAACATCCAAAATTTGACAAGATAATAGCATGAAACAATCAAAAATTATAGATACGTTGGAGACGTATCAAGCATCCCCAAGCTTAATTCCTGCTCGTCCTCAAGTAGGGAAGTGATAAAGACTGAATTTTTTATGTGGAATTCTACCAAGCATAATTGTCCTTTGTAACTTCTTTCATGTGACATGAATGTTCAGATCCGTAAGATTCAAAACAATAGTTTGCTATTGACATGAAAACAATAATACTTCAAGCAAACTAGAAGGTAATTATGAACTTTCGAAATAACAAGACCAAAGAAAGTTATCCCTACAAAATCATATAGTCTGGCTATGCTCCATCATCCTCACACAACTAATTTAAATCATGCACAACCCCGGTATTGGCCAAGTAATTGTTTTCGCACTCTTACCTTCTCAAACCTTTTACAACTATCACGCAATACATGAGCATAAGCCATGGATATAGCACTATAGGTGGAATAGAGTGTGATGGTGGTTGTGAGAAAAAAAAGGAGAAGATGGTCATATTGACTCGGCGTATCAAAGGGCTATGGAGATGCCCATTAATAGATATCAATGTGAATGAGTAGGGATTGCCATACAAGGGATGCACTAGAGCTATAAGTATGTGAAAGCTCAAAAGGAGAACTAGAGGGTGTGCGTCCAACTTGCTTGCTCACGAAGACCTAGGGCAATTTGAGGAAGCCCATCATTGGAATATACAAGCCAAGTTATATAATAAAGATTCCCACTAGCATATGAGGTGACGAAATGAGAGGCTCTCAATCATGAAGAACATGGTGCTATGGATCACAAGTGTGGAAAAAGATAGTAGCATTGTCCCTTATCTTTTTTTTTCTCTTTTTTTATTTGGGCTCTTTGGCCTCTTTCCATATCTCTCTCTTTTTTGTGGGCAACTTTGGCCTCTCTTTTTTTATTTCCTCACATGGGACAGTGCTTTAATAATGATATCATCACACTTTTATTTACTCACATCTCAATGCTTAGAACGATGATGACTCTATAGGAAATGCCTCCGGCACTGTACCGGGATGTGCAACGATCTAGCTCGGCGTATGACATTGAAACATCTCGCTAGCTATCTTACGATCATGCAATGGCAATATGAGAGTGAAGCCACAGGTCATGAGATGGAACGCTGGGAGTCGCATGGCAATATATCTCGGAATGGCCATGAAAATGCCATAGTAGGTAGGTATGGTGGCTGTTTTGAGGAAGGCATATGGTGGGTTTGTGCACCGGCGAAAATTGCGCGGTACTAGAGAGGCTAGCAATGGTGGAAGGTGAAAGTGCATCTATACCATGGACTCACATTAGTCATGAAGAACTCACATACTTGTTGCAAAAAAAAATATTAGTAATCGAAACAAAGTGCTAAACGCATACTCCTAGGGAGAGGGTTGGTAAGTGTAAACCATCGCGCGATCCCGACCGCAACACAAAGGGTGACAATCAACAGATTAATTATGCTCCGACTTCCTAACATAGTGGTTCACCATGCGTGCATGTTATGGGAATCACTAACTTCAACACAAGTATTTCTAGATCCACAACACCCTACTAACATAACTCTTAATATTACCAAATCCACGTCTCAAAACTAATTGGGAGGAATCAAACTTCTCTTTCTACTCAATGTAGATGAAGATGGAGGTTTTTGTATCCTCTTTGGGTACCTATCACCTTTGGGACTACTTTCATAGCACAAACCAACTACCAAGTCGCGCACCGTCGTGCTCTAAAAGATCTAAGTGAAGCACATAGAGCAAAATTATCTAGCTCAAAAGATATAAGTGAAGCACGATGAGCATTCTAGCAAAATCAAGATGAGTGCATGTCTCTCTCAAAAGGTCTGCAGCAAGGATGATTGTGACGCAACAAAAAGAAAATACTCCTAAGATACAAGATGCTTCAAGCAAAACACATATCATGTGGTCAATAAAAATATAGCTCCAAGTAATGTTACCGATGGATTGAAGACGGAAGAGGGGATGCCTTCCCGGGGCATCCCCAAGCTTAGGCTTTTTGGTGTCCTTGAATTTGGCTTGGGTAGCCTTGGGCATCCCCAAGCTTGAGCTCTTTCCACTCTTTATCCATTTGTCCATGAGAACATCACCCAAAACTTGAAAACTTCGCAACACAAAACATAAACAGAAACTCGTGATATCATTAGCACAAGAAAACAAACTACCACCTCTTTGGGTACTGTAGCACTCTTGATTTCTATTTATAGTGGTGTTAGATTACTGTATTCTCACTTTTCCATGGCTAGTACCCCCCCCCCCCGATACTATCCATAGTTTCATCAAAACAAGCAACCAACTCAACAAAAACAGAATCTGTCAAAAACAGACCAGTCTGTAGCAATCTGTATACTTCGTATACTTCTGGTACCTCAAAAAGAATCAACTCAAAATCTCTTTCTGAATAAAAATGAAAATTAATCTCATGAGAGAAAAGTTTCTGTCTTTTTCCAGCTGGATCAAACAACAATCACCAAGACTAGTCATAAAGGTTTTGCTTGGCCCAAACACAAAAAGAAACACAAAAGACACAATCATAATAGAATTATGATGGTGTGGACGCAACCAAACAGAAAGAAAAAGGTAAATTCATTGGGTTGCCTCCCAACAAGCGCTATTGTTTAACGCCCTTAGCTAGGCATAAGGTGATGGAATCATGTATCGTCGTCTTTGGTGCTCAAACCATAAGTAGCCCTCATCATGGATTCATAAGGCAATCTCATTTTCTTTCTAGGAAAATGCTCCATGCCCTTCTTTAAAGGAAATTGAAATCTAATATTCCCTTCCTTCATATCGATGATAGCACCGAAAGTCCTTAGGAAAGGTCTACCAAGAATGATAGGGCATGTAGGATTGCAATCAATGTCAAGCACAATGAAATCCACGGGTACATAGTTCCTATTTGCAATAATAAGAACATCATTGATCCTTCCCATGGGTTTCTTGACAGTAGAATCCGCAAGATGCAAATTAAGAGAACACTCTTCAATCTCATTAAAACCCAGAACATCACATAAAGACTTTGTAATCGCGGAAACACTAGCACCCAAATCACACAAAGCATTGCATTCATAGTTTTTGATTTTGATTTTGATAGTAGGTTCCCACTTATCATGGAGCTTTCTAGGGATAGAGACTTCCAATTCAAGTTTCTCTTCAAGAGATTTTATCATAGCATCGACGATATGATCGGTAAAGGCCTTGTTTTGGCTATAAGCGTGTGGAGATTTTAGCATGGATTGCATCAAGGCAATGCATTCAATCAATGAGCAACTATCATAATTGAATTCATTGAAATCCAAAGTAGTAATTTCATTACTACTCAAGGTTTTAATACCTTCTACTCCACTTTCAATGCTTTTAGCATCAAGATAGATGGATGATACGTCTCCGTCGTAAATACTTTTCCAAACTCTGTTGCCCTTGTTTTGGACTCTAATTTGCATGATTTGAATGGAACTAACCCGGACTAACGCTGTTTTCAGCAGAATTGCCATGGTGTTGTTTTTGTGCAGAAATAGAAGTTCTTGAAATGACCTGAAAATTTACGGAGAATTTTTCTGGAATTAATGAAAAATACCTGCACAAAGATCCACCGGAGGGGATGAACCAGTGGGCCACAAGCCCAGTGGCCACGGCCACCCCCAGGCCGCACCAACTAGGCTTGTGGATCCCATAGAGCTCCACCGCCTCCAAAGTCAGCTCTATATATTCCGTTTCGCCCGGAAAAAAACAGAGAGAATGATTCATCGCGTTTTATGATACAGAGGCGCCGCCACCTCCTGTTCTTTGTCTGGAGGGCAGATCTGGAGTCCGTTATGGGCTCCAGAGAGTGGGACTCGTCGCCATCGTCATCATCAACCTTCCTCCATCGACAATTCCATGATGCTCTTCACCGTTCATGAGTAATCTCATCGTAGGCTTGATGGACGGTGATGAGTTGGATGAGATCTGTCATGTAATCAAGTTAGTTTTGATGGGGATTGATCCCTAGTATCCACTATGTTCTGAGATTGATGTTGCTACTACTTTGCCATGCTTAATGCTTGTCACTAGGGCCCGAGTGCCATGATTTCAGATCTGAACCTATTATGTTGTCGCCAATATATGCGTGTTTTAGATCCTATCTTGCGAGTTGTAGTCACCTACTATGTGTTATGACCAGGCAACCCCGGAGTGACAATAGCCGGAACCACTCCCAGAGATGACCATAGTATGAGGAGTTCATGTATTCACCAAGTGTTAATGCATTGGTCCGGTTCTTTATTAAAAGGAGAACCTTAATATCCCGTAGTTTCCATTAGGACCCTGCTGCAACGGGAGGGATGGACAATAGATGTCATGCAAGTTCTTTTCCCTAAGCATGTATGACTATATACGGAATACATGCCTACATTAGATTGATGAACGGGAGCTAGTTACTTATCTCTCTGTGTTATAGTTGTTACATGATGAATTACATCCGGCATACTCATCCATCACCGATCCACTGCCTACGAGTATTTTACTACTGGTCCTTGCTACGTTGCTTTGTCGCTACTGCTGTTACTTGCTCTGCTACTGCTGGCACTACTGATGTTACTTGCTACTGCTGTCGCTGCTGCTGTTACTTGCTACTTTGCTGTCACTACTGTTGTTACTTTCTACTTTGTTGTTCCTTGCTGCAACACTTTACTGGCGCCATTGGTACAACAAGTTAGGAATAGTCTGCCGTCAACAGACCTGTTTCTGGCACCGTTGCTATCATACTACTTTGCTAATGATACTTTGCTTGTAGACACTAATCTTTCATGTGTGGTTGAATTGACAACTCAGCTGCTAATACTTGAGAATATTATTTCGCTTCCCCTGAGTCGAACCAATAAATTTCGGTTGAATACTCTACCCTCGAAAACTGTTGCGATCCCCTATACTTGAGGGTCATCAATGGACTCCGAATCATTGGGGCATTTTTCAATCAAAGTGAATTCAGATCCAGCCCCATCATCATTAGGTTTGACACAAGAAAACAAAGATTCAATGGGAGTCACACCAAGCGCTTTAAGATCTTCGTGATTCTTATCACGAGAACACGCCTTTTTAAGCCATTCATGTCTAGCTCGAATTTGGGCGGTTCTTTCTTTGCTCTCACTCATGGAAACACGGATAGCTTTCAAAGTTTCATTCATATTGATCTTGGGAGGAGCACATCTAACTTTCAAAGCATAAATATTACTAGACATTCTATCAAGGCTCCTAGCCAAATCGTCAATTTTGAGTAGTTTTTCCTCTATGGACGCATTGAAAATCATTTGCGAGTTGATAAACTCTTTGATATTACTCTCTAGATCAGAGGGTAATCTATTGTAATTTCCATGAGTAATGTTGTAGGAGTTGCCAAAGTTATTAGAGGGGTTACTTGGAAAAGGCCTAGGAACATAGTTTCCTCTAAAAGCATTGTTGTTGCAAAAATTATTCCTACCAACAAAATTAACGTCCAAGCCAGCGTTGCTACTCTCAATCAAGGGAGACAAGGGCATGTCATTAGGATCTAAAGGAGCACTTCTACTAGCAACCAGTTTCATTAACTCATCCATCTTAGCACTCAACGAGTTAATTTCTTCTATAGCGTGTACCTTCTTACTAGTAGGTGACCTTTTAGTGTGCCACTAAGAGTAATTTGTCATGATATTGTCTAGGAGTTTTGTGGCTTCTCCTAACATGATTTCCATGAACGTTCCACCTGAGGCGGAGTCCAAGACATTTCTAGAGGCGAAATTCAAGCCAGCGTAGATGATTTGTATAATCATCCAAAGACTCAAGCCATGAGCGGGACAATTTCTAATCATCAATTTCATTCTCTCCCAAGATTGTGCAACATGTGCATGGTCAAGTTGCTTGAAATTCATGATATCATTACGGAGAGAGATAATCTTAGCCGGCGGAAAATACTTGGATATGTAAGCATCTTTACACTTATCCCAAGAATCGATTCTATTTTTGGGCAAAGACGAAAACCAAGTTTTTGCTCTATCTCGCAACGAGAAAGGAAAAAACTTCAATTTAATCACATCATTATCCACATCTTTCTTATTTTGTATATCGCAAAGCTCAATGAAGGTATTAAGATGGGATGCGACATCTTCACTAGGAAGGCAGGAGAATTGCTCTTTCATAACAAGATTCAGCAAAGCAGCATTGATTTCAAGAGATTCCGCACTAGTGGCGGGAGCAATCGGAGTACTAATAAAATCATTATTATTAGTATTTGAGAAGTCACAAAGTTTGGTGTTTTCAGTCATGGTGACTTCATCAAGCAAGCAAGCACACAAGCGAACAGAAAGCAAGCGAGAGAAAAGGGCGAACGAAAAAGGCAAACGAAAAAGGCAAATATTTTTGTAAATTTTTGTTTTTCAAAAGAGGGGGAGAGGAAAACAAGAGACAAAAGAAAGTAAATGCAAGAGATGAGTTTGCGACACTTACTTGGATGAGTTCTTGACTAGATCCTCCCCGGCAACAGCGCTAGAAATCCTTCTGCTACGGCGACAGAAATCTTCTGTTGTCTATAGAGCTTGCGTTGGCTTTTCCCTTGAAGAGGAAAGGGCGATGTAGCACAGGAGCAGTAAATATTTCCCTCAGTTTGAGAACCAAGGTATCAATCCAGTAGGAGAATCGCGTCAAGTCAAGAGTACCTGCACAAACACAAAAGAGCTTGCACCCAACGCTATAAAGGGGTTGTCAATCCCTTCAAGAATGATTGCAAAGTGAGATCTGAAGGCAAAAAGTGCAACGAAGTAAAAGTGAAGGCTCAAAATATGGTGTGAAGTAGACCCGGGGGCCATAGTGTTCACTAGAGGATTCTCTCAAAATAACAAATATTACGGTGGGTGATCAAATTACTCTCCAGCAATTGATAGAACCGCGCAAAGTCTTGACGATATCTAAGGCAATGATCATACATATAGGCATCACGCGAGACAAGTAGACCGATACTTTTTGCATCTACTACTATTACTCCACACATCGACCGCTATCCAACATGCATCTAGTGTATTGAGTTCATGACGAACAGGGTAACACCTTAAGCAAGATGACATGATGTAGAGGGATAAACTCAAACCAATGATGAATACCCCATCTTTTTACCCTTGATGGCAACAACATGATGCGTGCCTCGCTACCCCTTCTGTCACTGGGTGAGGTCACCGCACGGTATGAAACCAAAACCAAGCACTTCTCCCATTGCAAGAATCATAGATCAAGTTGGCCAAACAAAACCCACAACTCGAAGAGAATTACAAGGATATGAAATCATGCATATAAGAGATCAGAAGAAACTCAAATAAGATTCACAGATAATCTGATCATAAATCCACAATTCATCGGATCTCGACAAACACACCGCAAAAGAACATTACATCGGATAGATCTCCATGAAGATCATGGACAACTTTGTATTGAAGATCCAAGAGAGAGAAGAAGCCAGCTAGCTACTAGCTATGGACCCGTTGGTCTATGGTGAACTACTCACGCATCATCGGAGAGGTCATGGTGTTGATGAAGAAGCCCTCCGTATCCGAATCCTCCCCTCCGGTACGGCACCAGAACATGCCCCAGATGTGATCTTACGGAGACAGAAGCTTGCGGCGGCGGAAAAGTACTTTCGATGATCTCCTGATTTTTTTCTGGGATTTTAGGGAATATATAGGCGAAAGACCTAGGGTAGAGGAGGCCCAGGGAGCCCACAAGCCTGGGAGACGCGGGGGGCCCCTGGCCGCGCCATGAGGGCTTCTGGGGTCCCTGGTGACCCTCTGCCTTGGTTCTCAAGTCTCCCGATCGTCTTCTGTTTCGGAAAAAATCTTTTTGGAAGTTTCATTCCGTTTGGACTCCGTTCAAAATTCTCCTCTGAAAAGGGTCAAAAACACGGAAAAACACGAACTCGCACTTGGCACTGAGTTAATAAGTTAGTCCCAAAAAGATACAAAAGGCATACAAAACATCCAAAGTTTGACAAGATAATAGCATGAAACCATCAAAAATTATAGATTCGTTGGAGACGTATCAGTGACCTCCTCCTTGAAGGCTGCATCATATAGGGAGGGTGGAGTATCATCATCATCCGTCCAATCAACAATGGAGGGCTTCAGATGCTCACCAGACGGCTCCGTCCCCTCCGACTCTAGCGCATCCTCGGAACCTTTGGAGGCGGCACAGCGAGGCTCGATCATGCCCTTGTCCTCGATCTCTGAGGTGTCAGACGTCACCACGTCGGGGCCAGGCGGTTTGAGTGCCTGCAGCTTCTCGAACATCTGTGCAATGGAGTCGGCGTCCGGCTCAAAAAGACGATTGATTACAAGAAAAACAACAAGAGTAGACTCGACGAGAGTGCTTACCATCAGAGGCAGACGTGACCTATCATAAGGGGCCAGCCCCCACTCTCAGTTCCCACCATCGTCCATGTGGGCGGTGGAAATCTCGTTCACATCTCGCGCCACCGCGCTGGCTATGAAGCTCTTGGTGGAGGCCCGGCAGGGATCATACCAGCCGCTCATCTGGCAAACCAGATGTGGCCGCCTCTGGAGAGGCAAGATCCTGCGGGAGACCATGGTGGTAAGCAGGTCCCGGCCCAGGAGGCCGCGACCCTTCAAGCTATCGAGGTAGGCCCGATCTGCGCCACCTCGGGAATCGGCTTCGGATACTTCGCTCCCCAATTCAACTTCTCCATCGGAGGATCGATGTTGAATGGGGGCATGTTGAGGGCGTCATGTGCGGGGCTGGCATTCTTCACATAAAAGATGCCTTTGTGCCACTGCTTGATTGATTCTTGCAGTGGCATCTGGGGGAAGCCGGACTTCGGTCGATGGTGAACCAGCGTGGCTTTGCACGGCGTCATCGGGCGAGGACCGTCGAGCTTCTCCAGCTCGGCCTTGTCCATCTTCCTGGACTGCTACTTGAGGAAGAATCAGCTCTGCCAGAGGTCGAGGCGAGGCTCGATCCCTAGAAAGCCCTCGCACAGGACGACGAAGGAAGATAGCTGGAGAATTGCGTTTGGTGCCAGGTGGTGCGGCTGCAGGCCAAAGAAGATGAGACAGTTGGAGAAGAAGGTGCTCGCCAGGAGCCCGAAGCCCCCATAGAAGTGCTCATCGAATACGACGATCTCTCCTTCCCGCAGCGTCGGGGCGGTCTCGGTGTCGGGGATCCGCACCGTCACGGGAGAGGCCGGAGGCAACATCCGGCGGTGGTGGAGCGCCTCGATGTGGCCGTCGCAAATCTCGCTGCCGAGCCATGCTCCGTGGGACGGGGTCTTCTTCGAAGAGGAGCCGCTCCCCATGACTACGGGCGACGGATTGTCGGGAAGACTGCTGGCACGATGGCGACACATAGGATGAAGACGAAGGCAGACAGACTCTTTCTCTCTGGGCTCAGGGAGGAAGAGGGTGTCGATGCAGGGCGAGAAGGGGGCGAATGGCCTCCTCGGTACCCCCGCACCCCATTTAAACCCCAGGAAGGATCATGCGGAGGGGATCAGGTGCGCGCAGAGCCCCACTAATCCCGTGTATTAAGGGCGGTAGCGTTTCTCGAAACCCAACCATCGCGGAGTAAATCCGCAGAGGATCCTCCGCAAGGCGGCCGAGGGGGCGTTGTGGCGGGACCCACGACCCAGGCCCGGTCCCGTCACCTGCATAAACCATCATCACGTCAGGCTGGGCCTGGCACATGGCGCGATTTGTGTAGCCTACGATGAAGCCGAGGCATCGCTTGGAAGCCAGCGGGCGTCCCCTGCCGCAGGCGGTGGCAGGAATACAACGAGAAACAATCAAGCCGGTGAGGCCACCCGCAACCAAGCGGCGGGCCTCTCCAGCTTCGGGGACTACTGTCGGGGGGATAACCCCAGGGTAGGCTCAACGAGCCTGCTCCTTTATCTTCGGCCCAGAAGGAATGACGAAAAACAATTCTACAAGGCCCAAGTCCCGTGGCTGGCTAGGCGACACCTACCGGCTGGGGGGCGAGACGGCCAACTCTCTGGCCGGCCAGGCAGCACCTGTCGGCTAGAGGCAAGACGGCTACCTCTCCTTGGCCTCCTAGGCCAAGCCAGCCGGCTAGGGATGACGCGGCCATGCCCAGGCCGGCTAGTCAAACAGGCTAGCCGACCGGGGATCTCAAGTCACATCAGATCGTAGGTCATGACGAGACCCTACGATTAAAGGTGACTACGCGTCAGCAAAGGTACTGGATCGGAGTGCACGGCGGGTACCAGCATCGGCGATCATGCCGCTGACCTCCCCCGGTTCTGATCCTTCACCCAGCATAGTGTCAGCCCATCAAACTCCCACTCCATTACTGCACTCGACGTGGGAATAGTGGAGGCGGTCGTATTGACTGCCCATGACGAATCTTGCTGGACGATGCCGAGCATACCATACGTGTCTTGCGTCAACCTTACGTGAGAGCCTCATTGGCTAGCCGGCGGGTCCCACAGCCAGACGGGACCTCGCAGCCGGCGGGCCCCCCAAGCGACAACACAAGACCCCCATGGGCCACCTGGCCAGCCGGCGAGGTTGCCAGTCGGGTCCCACTCATGTACCATGTATCCATATTGTAGGCCGGTTGGTTCGTCTATAAAACCCCCCGGTCCCCCTCCATGCAAAGGGTCAGTCAACTTATCACACACGCACACCAACCATATAGAAGAGGTAGAGTCGAGCCGGTTGCTCCTCCTTCCTCTTCCCCGATACAGCCCCAGGAGCAACTTGTAATCCCATCCATACACATCATACACTCCGGCAGGACTAGCGGTATTATCTCTACGAAGAGCCGTGAACCTGGGTACATCGAGCATTCCATGCTTGTACCATCCTTGCCCCCAGCGCCCTCCGGTGCCACTTCGGTTCATACCTTCTTTAGCCTACCCATGGCTTATGTTGTGACTATTCACCGACAGGCGGCCTGGGCCTCGGCGTTGCTAGCCGGCCCAGGTGGCGCTGGAGGGCGCAGTCAATGGGGGCTCGGACCCTTCCTCCCGTACGAGTAGAAGGCAGGAGGTGTCCATGGCGGGGGCAGGAGGTGGCCAGCGAGACGGCGAGATGGCGGCGGGAATGGCCAGATCTGAGGAGGGGGTCGCCGGATCCGGCCTTGATGGGTCCATTCCCGGTGGCGGCAAGGCGACTCAGGGCTCCAGCGAGTACGTGGCCTGGCCGGCCATGGAGTTCCTGCATGGGGAGAGAGAGTGCACTGAGAGAGATGAGAGGGAGAGAAACGAGGGAAGGAGGAGAGAAGAGGAGCGGGGGGCGGCGCTCCAGCTTGGGGAGGTTCCGGCGATGACTCGCCGACGGGGCAGCGGGGCGGCGCCGCTCTGGATCGGGAGCTCCTCTCTCGATCTGGAGCGCTCGGGCGCAGGGGCGGCGGTTCGGGCGACCCGGGCCTGGATGGGCTTAGGCGGGCCCCGATCTAGGCTGCTGCGGGCTGCGGGAGGTGGGAGACAGGCACGGCAAGGTGGCGGCGGCTGGTTGGTGTGGCATGCGAAATGATGCAGCTAGGGTTTGGTCCGAATTAGGCAAGGGGGTGTCTATTTATAGACACGGGCTAGGGTTATCCGAAACCGGCTCCGTTTTCGACCACGGGTTCGTGATTGGACGGCTATGGATGCGGGAATGGCTAGGTGGGCTATGTAGAGTGGCTAGCCCGAGACGAGAGGGAAAACGGGCACCCGGCAACGCGATTTCAAACACCGAAAACGTCCAACGATAAACCAAATACGGTGCCGCTACGGACGACCATTCAGGTACCAAATGGACTCTGATTGCGACGAAAATTGGCAGGCGGCCTATCTACATCTACATAAGACCGCACGCCAAGTTTCAACCCAATCAGGGAATATTTTATATGCACTTTTAAAAACAAGATTTAACGATGCCGTGGGCGCGTGCGAGTGTGGTCAGGCTCAAAATGGGCAACGACAAGAACGGAGAGAATCGGCAACTAATAATGAATGCAAGTTCTAAAAACTGGTGGCAACGGAGTGACGACGCAATGCAGATGATGCCCATGATGCGATGATGAATGTGACAGACAAACGAACCACACGACGAGAACGGAATAAAAGGGGAATCTTCTGGGGCGTCGGTCTCAGGCTGTCACAACTCTCCTACATTACAAGAGGATCTTGACCCGAGATCCAAGAATGGAAGGGGAAGAGGAAGAGAAAGAGCAAGAGGTAAAACTTAATTGCTTCTTTGACAACGAGTGAAACCAACAATCCTTGAAGGTTGCAAAGAGATGAAGAATGATAAGAGAAACACGCAAGAATTCACAGAAACTTTTGGCAGCACTTCAGTAGGAAAAGAGGGAAAAATTTGATGAGGGAAAGATCTTTACAAGATTCACGACAAACTAGGTAAATTGAACGAGCAAGGAGAGAACATGAACCTGATAGAACAACATGATAGATTGGAGAGAGCAATATCACCACAAATCCGGAACAAGAGAAAAGAACAATATCATTGAGAAGAAAGAATGAAGAAGAAAATGGCAACTACTATCACAAATGAATTGAAGAGTCTCCGGACAAGAAGAATTGAACGGAGATGTTGGAAATCAACAACGAAAGAACAAGCATGTTGTGGGCTTATGGAAACCATTTCAAAATAATGAGATGACAACCAGCCACTAACAGGAACAAGGATTGATTGGGAGGAACAAGATAGACAAGCTTCTTACACCAAGAGGAAACATTGAGAGCTTGGATCAACGATAATTACCATAAGCAACAACCCTTAGGAAAGCTTTAGGTGAAATATAAACCAAGATAACTCTATGAAGAAACCATGGTTTAAAATATCTCATGATCAAAGGATTTGGTGGGTTTACATAATTAATTCTTGAAACAACTTCTCTTCGAGACTCCTCCACTAACAAGAACGTATAACACCACCTCAAAGGATAAAGGAAAAGAAAAGATGGAGCAGATGGAAAAATAATGGATATCATGAGCCACTCCGAAAGAAGAACTGAAATCACTATGAAACAAGAATAAGAATTATATTATGCTTATCCTTCATCAAGTTAAATTGATGACAAGTAAGGGATTTAGCAAACCACTTATTCTTCTTGAAAAGATTGGGGAGAGAGATCAGCACAGACTTGAAGAAGTCTTGAGGAGACACCGGTAAGAATCTGAATGAATGGGGATAACAAGAATGAATGAAGATACATGAGAATGAAGAGATCATGAGCCACCTGAGAGAAAAACTTGAACAAGGCACCGAAATAATTGAGATACGACCGAAGAGATAACAATTGAGAAGAATTGAGAGTGAAAGCTGAAAGTTCAGAACGAAGAAATCTTCTGAAATGATGGCCATCGGAGGATCGAGAATGAAACAAATCTGAAATACACCGGATAGCAAGAAAGGGATTACTCATGATTGAAACAATGAGAGGACACACAAGCTGAGATGAAAATCTTCAACATAATGGCTAAAAGACTTGAAAAAAACACCTCTTCGGTCTTCCAAGCTGAAAATGATGAGGAGAACACCACCAAGAATAACTAAGATACGCCGGAATAAAGAATATGCAAGGTTGAGCTAATGATGAGAATAATTGAATAGATCTTGAAGAAGGAATATGAATGATGGAAATCATTCTTATGTCACACAGAAAAAGAATTAAAGATCTCTGGAAAGATTACAAGAGCCAGATAAGATCCTCGGAAAGAACCTCTGGGTTATGGGCCCACTCAAAGAAACCACCATTGAAAAGATTGCTTAGAAAGAGCGATATTGCGCCGGTATAAATGAAAACTTGATGAGGTTAGGAACCTCAAAATAATTGAAAGAATTGAAAACAAGAAACTTCTGGGATATCTTCAGCACTCCGGATAGAATAGAGAGAGATGAAAAACAAGAGAGGCTTGGATAAGAATTTCCAACACAAAATCATTAGAGAATGAAAAGGATAGGATGAACACTGACAGCTTGAATTGAATTCACCAGAAAAGAGAACAAAAATGAAGAAATGATGAACTCGGAACTCCTGAGAATCTTCACAATGAATCACCGGATACAACACACAAGAGAAGATAGCGGAAGCAACACTGAAAAGGAAGGCACTAGGATGATAATCTATCAATGAAGAAAAGGACGAGAGGGCGGGGAAAACACAGACAACTATGGACGGATGAGACAAACTCCGGAAGAAATGAGAGAATGATCTGGCAAACTTGAAGAGGATATAATTCACTTGAAGAAAAGCACACCGGATGAAAAATAATTGACATAATGACTCCGGTTAACAAGAATTGAAAACACAATTTGATTGAGCAATGAGTCTGCATTCCCATAAAAATATGAGAAGAGCTCTTGGAAAGATATGAAATCACCATTTGACATCGAAGCAACTCGAATTAGCATACTCCAACAAAACAAAGGATGAGGCTTACGAAACAAGCCAGAACAAACTCATGACAGAGATTTCGTTCGATATTTTCGTGGATAGGATCGCACGGGCTCGATCATATAGTAGCCATATTGTACAAGGCAGTACACACGACATACGAAGCGTCCCCGAGTCATAGCAAGCTACTAGGACTCTTTAAGACACAACGAGAACCACTGTAAGACGACCGTGAACAAACGAACCCACTAGATGTCGAACCCCAACCTCACATCATGCATCTGTTGGAAGATTGTCCTATAAGTAACTACTTGAATTCCCACCTAAGAACTCTCGAAATTTCTGGTCATGCAATCTGGTCCACAGATACAAGGAGTAATATATCACTCAACTCCTAGCATCTAACCCGTCCAGTGTATCACATCCGTCAACACATAACTAGAGATCTCAGAAACTCATCTATTTCAGACCCTCGTAATCACAACGATACTAAGTGTGACGATACATCCGGACCTATCTACACCAGTACTGGGGAAGCCGGACTCCTCTCGCGACTACTAGTATTGAAGAATTTCGAACATCTTTCGTCCCAGGATACTAAGAAATCTGAATGATAGCGATGTGCTCAAGAATCCCCTGGAGCTCAACTCCCCGGAAGAAATCAAGACAGACAGGAAGCACCAAGACAAAACTTCATCACATCAACATCATATAGATTCCAAAAATATCAGCGTGATGCTACAAAAATTTTGAGTGAGAAGAGAAGTAGAATTAAAATTCCTAAGTCGTGAACCTCACCAGAGCATAGACGAGGAGAAAAAAGAAACCTACTCTCCGATATAACTAAGACTCAAAATAGTTTTTCACTAGACTCGACTTGGACAATTCGATCAATCAAGGGTCCTCCTAGGTCGGTACTGCTCTGATACCAACTTGTAACGCCCAAGATGCGACCCTATCCTTATTTTGGTGCCAGGGCCTCGACAGGGATAGAAGCGCATCTTGTCATTTCACAAGAATGGATATTGTTACAAGTACATGTACTGAAGAGAAGGGTATATGGAATTGTCTTACACTCGCCACAAGCTACATCAGAGTCACGACAGTACAATACATAAATATCATGAAGACGAGCAGGGTCTGACTACAGACGAAAAAATATGAGAAAAGAACGACGTCCATCCTTGCTATCCCAGGCTGCCGGCCTGGAATCCCATCCTAGATCGACGAAGAGGAAGAAGAAGAAACTCCAAATGAACAATCAACGCGCTCGTGTCAAGTAACCCTTTACTTGTACCTGCAACTGTGTTGTGGTAATCTGTGAGCCACAGGGGACTCAGCAATCTCATTTCCAAAGGTATCAAGACTAGCAAAGCTTAATGGGTGAGGTATGGTTAAGTGGTGAGGCTGCAGCAAGCGACTAAGCACTTATTTCGGGTGGCTAATTTACAAGTACAAGAATAAAGAGGGGGATGACCTACGCATAGCGGATGCGAACAACTGATGATCAAAAGAATGACCTGGACACCTACTTACGTCACACATAACCCCACCGTGCTCTCGATCGGAGAAGGAGCTTACGAAAGAGACAGTCACGGTTACGCACTCAGTTGGCATATTTTAATTAAATTAACTTCAAGTTATCTAGAACCGGATGTTAAACAAAGTTTCCACGTTGTCACATAACCGCGGGCATGGCTTTACGAAAGATTTAACCCTGCAGGGGTGCTCCAACTAGTCCATCACAAACTACCACACGCTGCGACGGAATGACCTCGATCAGGGAAACCCGTGATCTCCTTGGGATCCTATTGGAAGACCTCAACCTTGAGATAACCCATAGCATCCTTGGAATCCCTTGCACAAGACGCTTGAGAAAGGTAAAACAAATCCAGCAAGGCCGCCCGGCGTGTCGATGATCCCGATAGGAGCCGCGTATCTCGTTCTCAGGACACGACGGATAAGCATAGCGTACGGTGGCCTGATAGACATCACCCGAGTTGCCTCGGGTTGGCCCCGCAAACGGCTCTGTTTTGGACCAGCACCATCAGCACTGGCCCCCCTGCATTATGTTGAATTACTCCTTGGGATCATGACGCCCTATGTTTTTCAGTATTAACAGAATTATTATGTGGGGCAAATATAGTACCAATGTTGGGCCTTGCCAGACGAGCTTTATCCCAAAACGAGAATCTAGGAGGTCCCCATAACAACCCCAAGCATGTTAGGAGCGCTCATTTATGGAACATAACATCGGTAGCCGAACCTAAGGGGGCAAAGGTGGAACAAAACACCTTTTACCAAGTATATAGGTGCGTTAAAATAAATAGTAATTAATAGGGTGATATAACAAGGAATCCATGTTACCACATGGAACCAATGCACCTGGAACTACCAGCGCTAACACATAGTTAAGCAAGCTGTCACATAGCCAATCAGTGGTTTGCTAGGTTGTGTACAGGTTGAAGGTATTTCATGGCATTTTTGGGAGGATGATATTTAACAGGTGGTAGGCAACGAGACATAACAAAAGAATCGAGACAACTAGCATGGAAATGATAGTAATGATATCTGGGGAAATGTTCATCTTGCCTGAGATCCTGCTGAGTAGAAGAATGACTCCGTGAAGCAGACGAACCGACGAAGTCGAACGGGTCCTCACATTCTGACACGCTTGCGGGACTCTATCGAGACGAAGCAAACGAGAAACAAGAATCAACACATGATAATCACCACGGCACATGCACAACATGATGCAGTTCACATATGATGCATGATCAGTTTCAAATATGCAGGCATGGCATGGCAAATCACATCACGCAACCACTACACATTAAGTGAAACTCAATATGCAACTTGTTGCATGTTGACGAAACTCCATGTTCAATTATTTAGTTCACTCCCATTTATTAACACTTCAATATTAAAATGTTGTTAACATCGCAAGGGGTGAAGCACAAATTAAAACTTCATATCTAGGCATTTTAAATGAGACCGGAAACGACACATAGCATCTCCAAAATGACCCCACGCGTTAAATTCTCATTCTGTCCAGGTTTGTCCTAATCACATTTTATGTTTGTTAAATGACAAAACAAAGTAGTTCACGTGATTCTACTCGTTGTTCTGGTCCATTTACATATATGGCTCATCTTCAACGAAACTATGGTTAAATAACTACGACCTAAACCGTTTTCAACATGTCGACACGCAAACCGATGCAAACAACACATTAAACAGTTCTAATTATGCATGAGAGTTGGAAAATACTAATCTACGCGAAATTCTATTCAAGTTCCATATATAAATTATTCTGATTCGGTGCATGGTTTGAAATCTACGGAGGTTTGAAAAATATGCAATTTTTCTGAAATTGGAATAAATCGCTGGACGGGAAAAACAACCACGGGCCTAATCTAATGCTACTGTGCCGAAACTACACGATACAGAACAACTAATGTACGCCCGGGTGAGGGATAGCACATGGGCTCGGGCGACTACTCACCTTGGTGGGCCGAGCCTACGTCGGCTCGGCGTTGAGCTGGGGCAAGCCAGCCTTGGCGCTGGGCTGGCACGGGGCTGGACCAGGCGAGGGCAGGCGGCCTGGGCCTCGGAGTTGCTAGCCGTCCCAGGTGGCGCTGGAGGGCGGAGTCAATGGGTGTTCGGCCCCATCCTCCCGTATGAGCAGAAGGCAGGAGCTGGCCATGGCGGGGGCAGGAGGTGGACAGCGAGACGGCGAGACGGCGGTAGGAATGGCCGGATCTGACGAGGGGGTCATCGGATCCGGCCTTGATGGGTCCACTCCCGGCGGCGGCAAGGCGACTCAGTCTCTAGCAAGTACGTGGCTTGGCCGGCCATGGAGTTCCTGCACGGGGAGAGAGAGGGAGAGAAACGAGGGAAGGAGGAGAGAAGAGGAGCAGAGGACGGTGCTCCGGCTTGGGGAGGTTCCGGCGGCGACTCGCCGACGGGGCAGCGGGGCGGCGCTGTTCTGGATTGGGAGCTCCTCTCCTGATCTGGAGCGTTCAGGCGGAGGGGCGGCGGTTCGGGCGGCCCGGGCCTGTATGGGCTTAGGCGGGCCCCGATTTGGGCGTTGCAGGCTGCAGGAGGTGGGAGACACGCACGACAAGGTGGCGGAGGCTGTTTGGGTTGGCACGGGAAACGAGGCAGCTAGGGTTCGGTCCGAATTAGGCAAGGGGTTGTCTATTTATAGACAGGGGCTAGGGTTACTCGAATTCGGCTCCGTTTTCGACCACGGGTTCGCGATCGGCTGGCTAGGGATGCGGGAATGGCTAGGTGGGTTGTGTAGAGTGGCTAGCCAGAGACAAGAGGGAAAACGGGCACCCGGCAACACGATTTAGAACACCGAAAAACGTCCGACGATAAACCGAATATGGTGCCGCTACGGACGATCGTTCAGGTACCAAACGGACTCCGATTGCGACGAAAATTGGCAGGCGGCCTACTTACATCTAAATAAGACTGCACGCCAAGTTTCAACCCAATCAGAGAATACTTTATACGCACTTCTAAAAACAAGATTTAACGATGTCGCGGGAAGTGCGAGTGTAGTCGGGCTCAAAACGGGCAACGACGAGAACGGAGAGAACCGGCAACTAATAACGGATGCATGTTTTGAAAACTGGCGGCAACGGAGTGCCGATGCAATGTAGATGATGCACATGATGCGATGATGAATGCGACAAACAAACGAACCACAAGAACGATAATGGAATAAAAGGGGAATCTTCTGGGGCGTCGGTCTCGGGCTGTTACAACAGGTAACCCATGACGGTATAGAAGTGCAACCAGACCTATCCTACCAGTAGCACCCCGTAAGAATACTAGAGGAAGCGGAAAGGAGGACAAGCCAGAAATTTACCAAACTGTTCAGGGTATAGTGGAGCAACCATTCAAAGGATGAGGCCACTTGGGAAAGTGAAGATTTTCTGCACAAAGAACAACCACAACTTCTTGAGGACTGGCTGAAATCTCGGGGACGAGATTTTTCTTAAGGGGCTAGGTGTTGTAACACCCAAGATTTTTAAATTTGATTTCTTTGACTTTTGAGTTGTTTTAAAATGGATTTAAAATTTTGTCTTTGATAAAACCCTGAAGTTTCTTTGGAAACCTATTTAAGAAAATCCTTTGAGCTTTTCTTTTCCAACATGTCTGGTTTGAAAAGGATTTTGGTTGCCTATTCTCAAAATAATTTGGTTGGAAAATTTTATTTATTCTTTAACAAACCCTTGGGATAATTTCCATAGTTCCTCTTGCCAATCCCCTTCTATATTTCTTTTCTCTCCATCCCTTTTGATTCTATCCTATGACACTTCTCTAGCACCTAGGTTTTCCTTTTATTTGATTTCTCAAAGTTTTAGAAGGGTTCAACAAACATTCATATTTTATTCCAATTAAAAGGATTTTCTATAATCAGTTTTGACCCAGGCAAATTTTCAAAGGAACTCATAGTTTCCTTTGGAATTTGAGACCAAACTCCTATACTTAGAAGACCTTAGTACCCTCAACCCATTTCACAAAAAACCTTGGGTTCACAAGCATGAAAATTTCAAATTTGATTTGACTCAAGCTTGACCATAATATTCTGTTTTTATTAAAAACCTGCCTTAAACATTTTCAAATTTTCAGTTGATCAAACTCTCTATGTACACTGTTGCCCTATCTTTGAAACTAATTCAGTCAAGTTCAGACTTCAGTGCTTTGATAATTCAGTCTGCCGCTTCGTCAATCTCAGCAGTATCAGTGGGGATAGCTCGCCCGTGTGAGCCTGTCCACCCGCCACACGTTCATTTGGACGCTTGTTGACGTCGGTGGTGACTTGGCCTGAGCCAGCCAACTCGGGTAGCAGCACCAACAACGGTTGTCGCGGCCACTAGAGCCCCGTTGCTGCTGACGCTCGTCGTTTCGGCGCCGCCCATCGCCCGTCTGAGCTCCGAGTGTCCCTGGCCTTCAATGCGCGCCGCGTTTTCCGTCGCCACACCCCGGGCAGCGCAAAGCACGACCTCTGCTGCCGCCGTGCATAGGGAAGGCCACACCGTCGAGCCAAGCATTGCGCCAATGGTTAATCAACCTTTGACCAAAAATGAAATCCCTGTGGTGAGTAGGTACACCCGACCACCTAACCATCTGATTAAGCTCGTGGATCACCGGAATTGATCGCCGGAGTTAAGCTCCGTAGCATCCCTCTCGGTCCTTTATAAATAGAGCCCCTTCGTTGTTGTCGAACCCCTCATCCACTCAACCTCCTTCGCTCCTCACTCTGAAGCCTTGCCCAAGCCAGAGAAGGGCCTCAGAGAGGCCTTTTTCTCCAACTTCGGCACTTCGATCCGCCCTGGTCTCGACGGCATTTGAGCAAGGTAAGCGGAGAGGTGAGCCCCGAGCCTCTCAATAGCTTCCTAGTGAGCTCCTCCTCCTAAGCCGCTCCCCAATTTTGTCGCACGCCTGCTCTTCGATGAGATTCAGTGGTGCCCGACGTCGTCGTCCACCGGAGAAAGGCCGCCATCGATATACATCATCCTCTTGGACCCATTCCACCTTCCATCGATGCACAGGAACTCAGTGAGTGCGCAGATGCCCTCGGCTTGCTCTCTCCCTTCATCTATTGCTGCTAGCGACCACCGAATGCATCTTGTGCCGGTGACATTTGAACCTGACAGGGTGTGACCCCCTCGTCAGAGTTCTTTTCTTTTCTCAAGCGTTTTCTTCAAAAGCGCCTTCTCGAGAAGCTGTCTTCGTTGTGGGTTGATGCATACCCCTTCGGGCGCTTTGGGTTTTCTCGCACTAGCCCGTGGATAGATTTTGTTTTATTATAGAATGGTCCCTGGTCTTGTTTTCCTAATAAATTTTAATCTACAAAAGCTTCTTAATTGATTCTTTTTGCAAAATCTTTCGTGAGGGTCTAGTTTATTTTTAGATTTATTTGAAAAAAAATTGGAGACAGTAGCTAGGCCTTAGCTCTTATGATGGTATATGTTGTATGACGTAGATTCCGACAAAGGAAACGCCGACATTAACTTCATCGAACTATATTCAAGTGTACTCTATGCAAAAAAGTTGGCAATAGATCTATATAAATGTAGTTAAAAACTGGCAAAATTCATTTATGGAGATGTTCTGTGTCAAAATTCAAGACTGCCATTCCAACTCAAAACTGTCTCAAAATTTGTTATATGTAACTTAAACTGACAACGGTACAAATGTGCTTGTGCTCACATTACTAGAATATGTAATTTAAACTGGGACTGGTCATTCGAAATCAAAGTTGTAACTTAAAATGAGAGCAATGGAATTTAGTTAGAACAAATTGTTATGAATGAAATTGAAAATTTAGTTAGCAAAGTGTACAAATTCAGTTAGCAATCATCACTGACTATAAAGAGAATGAACATTAGTTCAGTTAGCCATTCTAAGCAAGAAGCAACAACTTACTGATTTCCAGATTTAAGATGTCATGTTTGGTCATTGTAATATTCATTTCATAAAAAATTCAGAACTTAACAACAATGTTATTGTATTTTATCCAAACCACACAAATTGATGACACCAAATTCAGAAATTTACAACAAACAGCACTTCAAGAAATTAACAATAAATTCCATAACATGGTTGTTGTTTGACTGACATCAATGTCGTCGAGCTCGATGAGGTTCCTTGCGCAAAATCAATCCAATTACAATCCATCCAAAGTGGTCCAAACCACAACAACTAACTCACTTTTAACTTCAGGATTGAAAGCGGCCCAGTGGCGCCCCGAGGAGCCTGTTTTCGCCGGTTAGGGCCGAATTTGGCCCCGGCGGTCCTAGGTCGAACCCGGTGCGCTGGGGGCGACGGGGGAAACGGTTTTGGCACGAAACACGTGTGGCCCCTCCGAGTCAGCGACTAGGCGTGTTCGTCGTCCTCATGGTCTCATTTCCCGCGGGAATCAAGGCGAAGGTTGCACCGCGAGTCAACCTTCCATTGATTCCTCACGGGTGGCCCAGTGAAGGCGCGGCGATGCACGCGCCGTATACTCCTCCCATGCGTTCACACGGCTGTCGCCCGCTCGTCGCTGGCCCACGGCTATATAAGCCGCCCCTCCCTCGCCGGTGGCCGCACACCTCTCGCCAAACTCTCGCCGTCGACGCCCCTCTTCCCTTTTCACCCCCTTTTGTCACCGGTGCCTCCTATCTCTCTCTCTCTCCAGCAATGGCCAAGTGCTACCCCAACGACGGAGGGGCGGCCAACGGCTTCGGCCGCTGCCGCCACCTACACGAGTCTGAAGCTCGCGTCCTCTATGAGGCGGACTACCCGGCGCCACCAAATATGCGGGTGCCGAGCTCGTGGAGGTTGGGCGCTGACGGGTCCCGGTGCCACTGCCACCCTCTGGAGCTGACCGGCGCGTGGAGATCGCGCGCATCCGGTCGTCGTCGCCAGAGAGTTCGCGGAACCTGCCGATGTACGCCCCCGACAACAACACGCTGTGGACGGCATACTTCGTACGCCGCCATGCCGACCATCTTGCCGCTACCAACGATGCCGACCCCCCATGGCCGCTTCAACTCTGAGGTGCGACGCCAATGGTAGGGCGTCCCCGACCGCACGTTGGAGGCCGTCCTCAAGCACATCGAGGGCGGCAACTCGCCGCGTATGGAATACCCGGCGCCCCCTCCTTCTCCCGCCGCCACGATAGTTCTTGGACGCCGAGGCGCATGGATACGAATTCCTCCTCCTCGTCCGGCTCCCGCTCCCGCTCCTCCAAGTCTCCGACGCTCCTCCCCGTCAAGCCAGAGTCGCTGGAGACGTTGATAGGGAGGCGCACGCGCAGCGGCGCCCTCATCATCAAGGAGAGCAACGTCTCTTCTCCTATGCCCTCCTCCTCCCGCCTCGACAAGCCGAAGACCAAGCCGACGTTCCTCCCCGTCAAGCAGGAACACCTTGCCATGGCCGACGACGACGAGACCGCACTCAAATGAGCACGGGACAATTACATCCGGGAGGAGATGGAGCGCCAGCGCCGCGCCCTCGAGGAGATCGCCACTTGACGCCTCGGTTGCGAGGAGGGTGACATCATCATCCCCAACGATAGCGACGAGGAGGCACGAGGGCAGTCCAACCGCATCCGCCACGGTGACCCAGGGCAGGGATGCAGCAAGGACGGCGGGAGAGTGCATCACGATGACGGCGACGACGATTGCGGCGGCGGCGACAACGGCGACTATACCAACTTCTACAAGCTTCTCGGCACATAGAAGGAGGCGGCGGCGGTGTAGTAGTTTTAAAATTTTGTTTTAGATTATAATTTTCGTTCAGTTTGTACAAATATCAATGAAAACGCATTTTTTGTTGTTTTGACCGTATTTAGGTCAAGTTTGATTTTACAAAAATGGCTGGAGGGCAACCTTGGGGAGGCTCGGAACCCGAGCCTCCCACACCGGGTTTTTCCACCAGCGTGCCCCCATACGGCGCTGTTTCAAGCCCCTCGGGGGTCGAACGGCTGGAGATGCTCTAAGTCCCAACTGAACCATGTCATGCCACCCTGCTGCCCTATTGGAAATATGCCCTAGAGGCAATGATAAAATAGTTATTATTATATTTCCTATATCAAGATAATCGGTTATTATCCATGCTATAATTGTATTGAATGAAAACATAGATACATGTGTGGATACATAGACAAAACAATGTCCCTAGCAAGCCTCTAGTTGGCTAGCCAGTTGATCAAGGATGGTTAAGGTTTTCTAACCATATGCAAGTGTCGTCACTTGCTAACTAGAGCACATCATTAGGAGAACCAGGTGATGGACAAGGCCCAAATTATAAACGTAGCTTGTGATCGTGTCATTTTGTTGCTACTCTTTTCTGTGTGTCAAGTATTCATTCCTATGACCATGAGATCATAAAACTCACTAACACCGGAGGAATATCTTGTGTGTATCAAACGTCACAATGTTACAGGGTGACTATAAAGGTGCTCTACAGGTATCTCTGAAGGTGTCCGTTGAGTTAGCATGGATCAAGACTGGGATTTGTCACTCCATGTGACGGAGAGGTATCTCGGGGCCCACTCGGTAATACAACATCACATACAAGCCTTGCAAGCAATGTGACTCAAAGTGTAAGTCATGGGATCTTGTATTACGGAACGAGTAAAGAGACTTGCGGTAACGAGATTGAAATAGGTATAGGGATACCGACGATCAAATCTCGGGCAAGTAACATACCAAAGGACAAAGGGAATGTTATACGGGATTATATGAATCCTTGCCACAGAGGTTCAACCGATAAGATCTTCGTAGAATATATAGGAACAAATATGGACATCCAGGTCCTGCTATTGAATATTGACCGAGGAGTGTCTCGGGTCATGTCTACATAGTTCTCGAACCCGCAGGGTCTGCGCACTTAAGGTTCGATGATGTTTTAGTATAGTTGAGTTATATGTGTTGGTGACCGAAGGTTGTTCGGAGTCCCGGATGAGATCACGGACGTCACGGGTGTTTCCGGGACGGACTGGAAACGAAGATTGGTATATAGGATGGTTTCATTTGTTTCCCGGAAAGTTTTCGGGCATTACCGGCACTGTACCGGGAGTAACGAATGGGTTCCCGGTGTTCACCGGGAGGGGCCCACCCACCCTGGGGTGAGCCCAGTAACCCTAGGGTGGCACACCAGCCCTTATTGGGCTGGTGAGGCCCGACCAAGAGGGATATGGTGCCACAAGGGAAAAATTCATGGGGAACGTTGCATGGGAAACAAAAAAAATCCTACGCATACGAAGACCTATCATGGTGATGTCCATCTACGGGAGGAGATTTGGATCTATGTATCCTTGTAGATCGCACAGCAGGAAGCGTTAAGAAACGCGGTTGATGTAGTGGAATGTCTTCACGTCCCTCGAACCATCCCACGAACCGTTCCGCGATCCGTCCCACGATCCATTCCGATCTAGTGCCGAATGGACGACACCTCCGTGTTCAGCACACGTATAGCTCGACGATGATCTCAGCCTTCTTGATCCAGCAAGCAAGACGGAGAAGTAGATGTGTTCTCCGGCAGCGTGACGGCGCGCCGGTGGTGGTGATTATCTACTCCTGCATGGCTCCGCCCAAGCTCCGCAGAAATCCGATCTAGAGGTGAAACTGTGTGGTATAAGCTAGAGTTGCACGTGGTAAAGTTCTGTCTCAAATTAGCCCTAAACCACCAATATATATAGGAGGAAGGGGGAGGGGCTAGACTTGAGGCACAAGGCCTCAAGGTGTGCCGGCCAAGGGGGAGGAGTTGGACTCCAACCCCAATTCGGTTTGCTGGGGAAGGGGTCCACTCCTTCCTTCGCACCTCCCTCTTTCCTTTTTCTTTTTCTTTTCTTTTGGTATTTTCTTATGTGGTGCCATATCCCTCTTGGGCTGACTCCACTAGCCCAATAAGGGCTTGTGTCGCCACCCTAGGCCCTTGGGCTCACTCCCGGGTGGGTGGGCCCCTCTCGGTAAACACCCGGAACCCATTCGTCACTCCCGGTACACTACCAGAATTGCCCGAAACTTTCCGGTGACCAAATGAAACCATCCTATATATCAATCTTCATTTATGGACCATTATGGAAACCCTCATGACGTCCATGATCTCATTCGGGACTCCAAACAACATTCGGAAACCACACATATAACTCAACTATACTAAAACATCATCGAACCTTAAGTGTGCAGACCGTGCGGGTTCGAGAACTATGTAGACATGACCTGAGATACTCCTCGGTCAATATCCAATAGCGGGACTTGGATTCCCATATTGGATACTACATATTCTCCGAAGATCTTATCGATTGAACCTCAGTGCCAAGGATTCATATAATCCCGTATGCCATTCCCTTTGTCCATCGGTATGTTACTTGCCCGAGATTTGATCGTTGGTATCTGCATACGTATTTCAATCTCGTTACCGGCAAGTCTCTTTACTCGTTCCGTAATACAAGATCCCGTGACTTACACTTAGTCACATTGCTTGCAAGGCTTGTGTGTGATGTTGTATTACTGAGTGGGCCCCAAGATACCTCTCCGTCACACGGAGTGACAAATCCCAGTCTTGATCCATACTAACTCAACGGACACCTTCGGAGATACCTCTAGAGTACCTTTATAGTCACCCAGTTAGTTGTGACGTTTAATACACACAAGATATTCCTCCGGTGCCAGTGAGTTATATGATCTCATGTTCATAGGAATAAATACTTGACACGCAGAAAACAATAGCAATAAAATGACACGGTCAATATGCTACGTATATAATTTGGGTCTTGTCCATCACATGATTCTCCTAATAATGTGATCCCGTTATCAAGTGACAACACTTGCCTATGGCCAGGAAACCTTGACCATCTTTGATCAACGAACTAGTCAACTAGAGGCTCACTAGGGATAGTGTGTTGTCTATGTATCCACACATGTATTTGAGTTTCCAATCAATACAATTCTAGCATGGATAATAAACGATTATTACTAACAAGGAAATATAATAATAACTAATTTATTATTGCCTCTAGGGCATATTTCCAACAGTCTCCCACTTGCACTAGAGTCAATAATCTAGGTCACATCACCATGTGATTTTAACGAATCCAACACCCATACAGTTCTGGGGTTTGATCACGTCTTGCTCGTGAGAGAGGTTTTAGTCAACGGTTCTGAACCTTTCGGATCCGTGTGTGCTTTACAAATCTTTATGTCATCTTATAGATGTTGCTACTACTTGCTATTTGGAAACACTCCAAATATCTACTCTACTTATATGAATCCGTTTTACTACTCATAGTTATTCGGATTAGTGTCAAAGCTTGCATCGACGTAACCCTTTACGACGAACTCTTTAACCATCTCCATAATCGAGAAAAATTCCTTAGTCCATTACTTACTAAGGATAACTTTGACCGATGTTCAGTGACTCTATCCTAGATCACTCTCTGTACCTCTTAACAGACTTGTGGCAAGGCACACATCAGGTGCGGTACACAGCATGGCATACTGTAGAGTCTATGGCTAAGGCATATGGGTCGACCTTCGTCCTTTCTATTTCTTCTACTGTGGTCGGGCTTTGAGTCACACTCAAATTCACACCTTACAACACAACCAAGAACTCCTTCTTTGCTGATCTATTTTGAACTCCTTCAAAAACTTGTCAAGGCATGCATTTGATTGAAAGTTCTATTAAGCGTTTTGATCTATATCTATAGATCTTGATGCTAAATGTTCAAGTAGCTCTATCCAGGTTTTCCGTTGAAAAACTCCTTTCAAACAACCCTTTATGCTTCACAGAAATTCTATATTACTTCCGATCTACAATATGCCAACCACATATACTTATCAGAAATTATATAGTGCTCCCACTCACTTCTTTGGAAATACAAGTTTCTCATAACCCTTGTACAAACCCAAAAGCTTTGATCATCTCATCAAAGCGTATATTCCAACTCAAAGATGCTTGCACCAGTCCATTGAAGGATCACTAGAGCTTGCATACTTGTTAGCATCCTTAGGATCGACAAAACCTTCTGGTTGTATCACATACAACCTTTCCTCAAGGGAACCGTCGAGGAAACAATGTTTTGACATCCTATGTGCAATATTTCATAAATAATGCAGCATCTGCTAACATAATTCCAACAGACTTTTAGCATCGCTACGAGTGAGAAAGTCTCATTACAGTCAACTCTTTGAACTTGCGGAAACATCCTTGCGACAAGTCGAGCATTTCTTAATGGTGACTTTTCACCATCATCGTCTGTCTTTCTTTTAAATATCCATCTTTATTTAATAGTCTTTCAACCATCAAGTAGTTCTTCCAAAGTCTACACTTTGTTTTCATACATGGATCCTCTCTCGGATTTCATGGCCTCTAGCCATTTGTCAGAATCCGGGCCCACCATCGCTTCTCCATAGCTCGTAGGTTCATTGTTGTTCAACAACACGACCTCCAAGACAAGATTACCGTACTACTCTGTAGTAGTACGAGACCTTGTCGACCTACGTGGTTTGTAGTAACTTGATCCGACGCTCAATGATCACCATGATCAGTTTCCACTCAATTTGTGTAGGCGCCACAGGAACAACTTCATGTGTCCTGCTACACACTGGTTGAAGTGACGGTTCACTAACCTCATCAAGTTCCACCACCCTCCCACTCAATTCTTTTGAGAGAAACCTTTCCTTGAGAAAGGACCAGTTTCTAGAAACAAACACTTCGCTTCCGGATCTAAGATAGGAGATGTACCCAGCTGAGTTGGATATCCTATGAAGATGCATTTATCCGCTTTTGGTTCAGGCTTATCAGACTCAAACTTCTTCACATAAGCATCGCATCCCCAAACTTTTAAGAAACGATAGATTAGGTTTCTCCAAACCATAGTCTATACTGTGTCATCTCAACGGAAATAGGCGGTGCCCTATTTAAAGTGAATGCGGTTGTCTCTAATGCATAACCCATAAACGATAGTGGTAATTCAATAAGAGACATCATAGTATGCACCATAACAAATAGGGCGTGGCTATGATGTTCGGACACACCATCACACTATGGTGTTCCAGGTGGCATGAATTGTGAAACAATTTCCACATTATCTTAACTGTGTACCAAAACTCGCAACTCAGATATTCATCTCTATGATCATATCGTAGACAGTTTATCCTCTTGTCACGATGATCTTTACTCTGAAATAGCTTTGAACTTTTCAATATTTCAGACTTGTGATTCATCAAGTAACTACTCCTGTATCTACTAAAATCATTAGTGAAGTAAGGACATAATGATATCCACTGCGTGCTGCAGCACTCATTGTACTGCACACATCAAAAATGTATTGCATCCAAGAAGTTACTTTCTTGTTCCATGTGGTATGATTTGGCATGTCTCAAGTGATTCAAAATCAAGTGAGTCCAAACGATCCATCTGCATGGAGTTTCTTCATGTGTTCATACCAACAGGTATGGTTTGCATGTCTCAAACGTGTCAAAAATGAGTGAGTACAAAGATCCATCAGCATGGAGCTTCTTCATGCATTTTACACCAACATGACTCAAGCGGCAGTGCCACAAGTGGTACTATCATTATTACTTTGTATCTTTTGGCACCAATATTATGAACATGTGTAACACTACGATCGAGATACAATAAACCATTGAAGGTATTTATTCAAGCAAATAGAATAACCATTATTCTCTTTAAATGAATAATCATATTGCAATAAACATGATCCAATCATGTTCATGCTCAACGCAAACACCAAATAACAATTATTTGGGTTTAACACCAATCCCGATGGTAGAGGGAGCATGCGATGATTAATCACATCAACCTTGGAAACACTTCCAACACTTATCGTCACCTCACCTTCAGCTAGCCTCCATTTATTTCGTAGCTTTTATTTCGAGTTACTAATCACTTAGCAATCGAACCGGTATCCAATACCCTCGTGCTACTAGGAGTAGTAATAAAGTGCACATCTATATCATGTATATCAAATATACTTCTGTCGACTTTGCCAGCCTTCTTACCTACCAAGCATCTAGGGTAGCTCCGCCTCAGTGACCGTTCCCCTCATAACACAAGCACTTAGTCTCGGGTTTGGTTCAATCTTGGGTTTCTTCATTAGAGCAGCAACTGGTTTGCCATTTCATGAAGCGTCCCTTCTAGCCCTTGCCCTTCTTGAAACTAGTGGTTTTACTAACCATCACAATTGATTCTCCTTCCCAATTTCTACTTTCGCAGTGTCAAACATTGTGAATCGCTCAAGGGTCATCATATTTCTCCTTGATATGTTATAGTTCAACACGAAGCTCTAGCAACTTGGTGGCAGTTACTTTGGAGAACCATCACTATCTCATCTGGAAGATTAACTCCCACTTTATTCAAGCGATCATTGTACTCAGACAATCTGAGCACACGCTCAATGATTGAGGTTTTCTCATTTACTTTGTAGACAAAGAATCTTATCGGAGGTCTCATACCTCTCAAGAAGGGCACGAGCATGAAATCTCAATTTCATCTCTTAGAACATTTCTTATGTTCCGTGACGTTTCAAAACGTCTTTGGCGCCTTGCTTCTAAGTCATTAAGTATTACACACGGAACTATCATGTAGTCATCAAAAACGTGTATGTGAGATGTTCGCAACATCCACAAACGATGCTCGAGGTGCAGAACACCGAGTGGTGCATTAAGGACATAAGCCTTCTGCGCAGCAATGAGGACAATCCTTAGTTTTACGGACTTAGTCCGAAAGTTGCTACTATCATCTTTCAACTTAATTTTCTCTAGGAACATATAAAAAATAGTAGAGCTAATGCGCAAGCTACATCATAATTCGCAAAGACCTTTTGACTATGTTCATGATAATTAGAAATTAACTAATCAAATTACTTAATAAACTCCCACTCAAAAAGTACATCTCTCCAGTCATTTGAGTGGTACATGATCCAAATTCACTAACTCAAATCCGATCATCACGTGAGTTGAGAATAGTTTCAGTGGTAAGCATCTCTATGCTAATCATATCAACTATACGATTCATGCTCGACCTTTCCGTCTCATGTGTTTCGAGGCCATGTCTGCACATGCTAGGCTCGTCAAGTTTAACCCGGGTGTTCTGTGTGTGCAACTGTTTTGCACCCGTTGTATGTGAACGTTGAGTCTATCACACCCGATCATCACGTGGTGTCTCAAAATGACGAACTGTTGCAACGATGCATAGTCGGGGAGAACACAATTTCATCTTGATATGGCCATCATCTTGTGCTTCTTGATCTCCATCACCAAACCACCGGCATGATCTTCTTATCATCGGCGCCACACCATGATCTCCATCATCATGATCTCCATCATCGTGCCGCCATCGAGGTTGTCGTGCTATCTATGCTATTACTACTAAAGCTACGACCTAGCAATATAGTAAACGCATCTGCAAACACAAACGTTAGTTTAAAGACAACCCTATGGCTCCTGTCGGTTGCCGTAGCATCGACGTGCAAGTCAATATCAACTATTACAACATGATCATCTCATACATCCAATATATCACATCACGTCATTGTCCATATCATATCACAAGCATACCCTGCAAAAACAAGTTAGACGTCCTATAATTTGTTGTTGCATCTTTTACGTGGCTGCTATGGGTATCTAGTATGATCGCATCTTACTTATGCAAGAACCAACGGAGATGTGCAAATTTCTATTTAACCTCTCTCCAAGGACCGCTTCGGTCAAAACCAATTCAACTAAAGTTGAAGAAACAGGCACCCGACAGTCATCTTTATGCAATGAGGTTCCATGTCAATCAATGAAACCAGTCTCTCGTAAGCGTACGACTTATGTCGGTCTGGGCCGCTTCAATCCAACAATACCGCCGAATTGAGAAAAGACTAAGGAGGGAAGCAAATCGAACATCACCGTCCACAAAACCTTTTGTGTTTTACTCGAGATAATATCTACGCATGAACCTAGCTCATGATGCCACTGATGGGGAACGTTGCATGGGAAACAAAAAATTTCCTACGCACACGAAGACCTATCATGGTGATGTCCATCTACGAGAGGAGATTTGGATCTACGTACCCATGTAGATTGCACAGCATGAAGCGTTAAGAAACACGGTTGATGTAGTGGAACGTCTTCACGTCCCTCGAACCGTCCCACGAACCGTCTCGCGATCCGTCCCACGATCCGTTCCGATCTAATGTCGAACGGACGGCACCTCCACGTTCAGCACACGTACAACTCGACGATGATCTCGGCCTTCTTCATCCAGCAAGAAAGATGGAGAAGTAGATGAGTTCTCCGGAAGCGTGACGGCGTGCCGGTGGTGGTGATGATATAGTCCTGCAGGGCTCCGCCCGAGCTCCGCAGAAATCTGATCTAGAGGTGAAACTGTGTGGTATAGGCTAGAGTTGGACGTGGCAAAGTTGTGTCTCAAATCAGCCCTAAACAACCAATATATATAGGAGGAAGGGGGAGGGTCTAGCCTTGAGGCACAAGGCCTCAAGGTGCGCCGGCCAATAGGGAGGAGTTGGACTCCAACCCCAATTTGGTTTGGTGGGGAAGGAGTCCACTCCTTCCTTCCCACCTCCCTCTTTCCTTTTTCTTTTTCTTTTGTTTTGGTATTTTCTTATGTGGCGCCATATCCCTCTTGGGCTGACTCCACTATCCCAATAAGGACTTGTGGCGCCACCCTAGGGCCTTGGGCTCACTCCTGGGTGGGTGGACCCCTCCCGGTAAACACCCAGAACCCATTCGTCACTCCCGGTACACTATCGGAATTGCCCGAAACTTTCCGGTGACCAAATGAAACCATCCTATATATCAAATCTTCGTTTTTGGACCATTCCGGAAACCCTCGTGACATCCATGATCTCATCCGGGACTCTAAACAACATTCGGTAACCACACATATAACTCAACTATACTAAAACATCATCGAACCTTAAGTGTGCAGACCGTGCGGGTTCGAGAACTATGTAGACATGACCGGAGATACTCCTCGGTCAATATCAAATAGCGGGACCTGGATGCCCATATTGGATCCTACATATTCACCAAAGATCTTATCGGTTGAACCTCAGTGCCAAGGATTCATATAATCCCGTATGTCATCCCCTTTATCCTTCGGTATGTTACTTGCCCGAGATTTGATCGTCGGTATACGCATACCTATTTCAATACCGTTACCGGCAAGTCTCTTTACTCGTTCCGTAATACAAGATCCCGTGACTTACACTTAGTCACATTGCTTGCAAGGCTTGTGTGTGATGTTGTATTACCGAGTGGGCCCCGAGATACCTCTCTGGCACACGGAGTGACAAATCCCAGTCTTGATCCATACTAACTCAACGGACACCTTCGGAGATACCTCTAGAGTACCTTTATAGTCACCCAGTTACGTTGTGACGTTTGATACACATAAGGTATTCCTCCGGTGCCAGTGAGTTATATGATCTCATGGTCATGGGAATAAATACTTGACACGCAGAAAACAATAGCAATAAAATGACACGATCAATATGCTACGTATATAATTTGGGTCTTGTCCATCACATGATTCTCCTAATGATGTGATCCCGTTATCAAGTGACAACACTTGCCTATGGCGAGGAAACCTTGACCGTCTTTGATCAACGAACTAGTCAACTAGAGGCTCACTAGGGACAGTGTGTTGTCTATGTATCCACACATGTATTTGAGTTTCCAATCAATACAAATCTAGCATGGATAATAAACCATTATTATGAACAAGGAAATATAATAATAACTAATTTATTATTGCCTCTAGGGCATATTTCCAACAAAAATACCAAAGGAAAGAAAAAAAGGAAAGAGGGAGGTGGGAAGGAAGGAGTGGACTCCTTCCCCCAAACCTAATTGGGGTGGGAGTCCAGCTCTCCCTTTGGCCGGCGCCCTTGGGGCTGCCTTGAGCCCCAAGGCTAGCCCCTCCCCTCCTCCTATATATATTGGTGGTTTTAGGGCTTTTGAGACACAACTTTTCCCATGTGCAACTCAAACCTATACCACGTGGTTCTTCCTCTAGATCAGATTTCAGCGGAGCTTGGGCGGAGCCCTGCAGGAGTAGATCATCACCACCACCGGCGCGCCGTCACGCTGCCAGAAAACTTGTCGACTTCTCCATCTCTCTTGCTAGATCAAGAAGGCCGAAATCGTAATCGAGGTGTACGTGTGTTGAACGCCTAGGTGTCGTTCGTTCGGCGCTAGATCGGAACAGATCGTGGGACGACAGTGATTTGAATCACGAAGATGTACCACTACATCAACCATGTTTCTTAACGCTTCCTGCTTAGTGATCTACAAGGGTATGTGGATCTAATCTCCCCTCGTAGATGAACATCACCAAGATAGGTCTTCGTGTGCGTAGGAAAATTTTTGTTTCCCATGCAACGTTCCACAACAGTGGCATCATGAGCTCGGTTCATGCGTAGATGTTATCTCGAGTAGAACACAAAATTTTGTGTGGGCGTTGATGTTCGTTTTGCTGCCCTCCTTAGTCTTTTCTCGATTCGGCAGTATTGTTGGATTGAAGCGGCCCGGACCGACATTACTCATACGTTTACGAGAGACTGGTTTCATCGACCAACATGCAACTTGTTGCATAAAGATGACTGACAGGTGCATGTTTCTTCAACTTATTTGAATTGGATTTGACCTAGGCGGTCCTTGGAGAGAGTTTAAATAGCAATTTTCACATATCTGTAGTGGTTTTTGCGTAAGTAAGATGCGATCATACTAGATACCATAGCAGCCACGTAAAACATGCAACAACAAATTACAGGATGCCTAACTTGTTTTTGTAGGGTATGCTTGTGATGTGATATGGCCAAATACATGATGTGATATATTGGATGTATGATATGATCATGTTGTAATAGTTAATATCGACTTGCACATCGATGCTACGGCAACGGGCCGGAGCCATAGGGTTGTCTTTAAACTAACGTTTGTGTTTGCAGATGCGTTTACAATATTGCTAGGTTGTAGCTTTAGTAGTAATAGCATAGATAGCATGACAACTTCGATGGCGACACGATGATGGAGATCATGATGATGGGGATCATGGTGTGGCGCCAGTGACAAGAAGATCATGTCGGTGTTTTGGTGATGGAGATCAAGAAGCACAAGATCATGGCCATATCATGTCACTTATGAATTGCATGTGATGTTAATCCTTTTATGCACCTTATACTGCTTAGAACGACGGTAGCATTATAAGGTGATCCCTCACTAAAATTTCAAGATGAAATTGTGTTCTCCCCGACTGTGCACCGTTGCGACGGCTCATCGTTTCGAGACACCATGTGATGATCGGTTGTGATAGACTCAACGTTCACATAAAATGGGTGCAAAACAGTTGCACCACGGAACACTTGGGTTAAACTTGACGAGCCTAGCAGGTGCATACATGGCCTCGGAACACAAGAGATCGAAAGGTCGAGCATTAATTGTATAGTAGATATGATTAGCATAGAGATGTTTACCACTGAAACTATACTCAACTCACGTGATGATCGGACTTTAGTTAGTGAATTTGGATCATGTACCACTCAAATGACTAGAGGGGTGTATTTTTTGAGTTGGAGTTTATTAGTAATTTGATTAGTTAAACTCTAATTATCTTGAACATAGTCTAAGTCCACTTTGCAATATTTTATGTTGTAGATCAATCGCTCACGCAGTAGCAACCCTGAATTTCAATACGTTCCTAGAGAAAGCTAAGTTCAAAGATGATGGAAGCAACTTTGTAGACTAGGCACGTAATCTTAGGCTCATCCTACAAGTTGGGAAAAAGAATTATGTCCTAGATGCTGCTCTAGAAGATGAACCACCCGCTACGTCTGACCAAGATATTTCGAATGCTTGGCAATCGTGTAAGGAGGACTACTCAGTAGTTCAATGTGTAGTCTTGTATGGCTTGGAACCAAGACTTCAACGTTGCTTTGAGCGTCATGGAGCATATGAGATGTTTCAGGAGTTGAAGTTTATCTTTCAGAAGAACGCCCGGATCGATAGGTATGAGACCTATGATAAATTCTATGCTTGCAAGATGGAGGAGAATTTGTCTGTGAGTGAACATGTGCTCAAAATGTGTAGGTACTCAAACCGTCTGGCTAAGCTGGGGATTGAACTCCCGCAAGAGGCTATCACTGATAGAATTCTTCAATCACTGCCACCTAGCTACAAGATCTTTGTGTTGAACTATAACATGCAAGGGATGAACAAGTCACCAGGCGAGTTATTCGCGATGCTGAAAGTCGCAGCGTCAGAACTCCGGAAAGAGCATCAAGTGTTGATGGTCAATAAGACCACTGGTTTCAAGATAAATGGCAAAGGCAAGAAGGGTAACTCCAAGAAGAGCGGCAAACCTGTTGCCAATCCGACAAAGAAACCCAAGGCTGGACCTAAGCAGGAAACAGAGTGTTATTATTGCAAGGGGATGGGTCACTGGAAGCGCAACTGCCCCAAGTATTTGGCTGATAAGAAGGCGGCCAAAGAAAAATCAGGTATGTGTGATATACATGTTATTGATGTGTACTTAACCAACTCTCGTAGTAGTGCCTGGGTATTTGATACCGGTTCTGTTGCTCATATTTCCAACTCGAAGCAGGAACTGTGGAATAAATGAAGGCTGGCGAAGGATGAAGTGATGATGTGCGTGGAAAATGGTTCCAAGGTTGATGTAATCACCATCGGCACAGTCTCACTTCAGTTACCATCAGGATTAGTTATGAACTTACATAATTTTTATTTAGTGCCTGCATTAAGCATGAACATTATATCTGGATCTTGTTTATTGCGAGACGGATACTCGTTTAAGTCACAGAATAATGGTTGTTCTATTTCTATGAGTAATATATTTTATGGTCATGCACCCAATGTGAGAGGTTTGTTCATATTGAATCTTGATTGTGATGATACACATATACATAACACTGAGACCAAAAGATCTAGAGTTAACAATGATAGCGCCACGTTTTTGTGGCACTACGCTTAGGTCATATTGGTGTAAAGAGCATGAAGAAACTCCATTCTAATGGGATTTTGGAGTCACTTGATTTTGAATCACTTGACACGTGCGAACCATGCCTCATGGGCAAGATGAGTAAGACTCCATTCTCCAGAACAATGGAGCATGCAAGTGACTTGTTGGAGATCATACATACCAATGTGTGTGGTCCAATGAGTGTGGAGATGCGCGGTGGATATCGTTATTTTCTCACCTTCACTGACGATTTGAGTAGGTACGATATATCTACTTGATGAAGCACAAGTCTAAAATGTTTGAGAAGTTCAAGCAATTTCAGAGTGAAGTTGAAAATCATCGTAACCAGAAGATAAAGTTCCTACATTCTGATCGTGGGGGTGAGTATCTGAGTTTCGAGTTTGGTGCTCACTTAAGACAATGTGGAATTGTTTCACAATTGACACCGCCTGGAACACCACAGCGTAATGGTGTGTCCGAACGTTGAATCGTACTTTGTTAGATATGGTGTGATCTATGATGTCTCTTATCGATTTGCCATTATAGTTTTGGGGTTATGCATTAGAGACAGTTGCATTCACTTTAAATAGGGCACCATCAAAATCCGTTGAGACGACACCATACGAGCTGTGGTATGGCAAGAGGCCGAAGTTGTCGTTTCTTAAAGTTTGGGGATGTGATGCTTATGTCAAAAAGCTTAAGCCTAAAAAGCTGGAACCCAAAGCAGAAAATTGCGTCTTCATAGGTTACGCAAAGGAGACAGTTGGGTACACCTTCTATCTCAGATCTGAGGGCAAAGTGTTTGTTGCTAAGAACGGAGCATTTCTTGAGAAGGAGTTTCTCTCGAAAGAATTGAGTGGGAGGAAGATAGAACTTGATGAGGTTGTAGAACCTCTACTCCCTCTAGATGGTGGCGCAGGGCAGGGGAAACCCATGTCGAAGCGACGCCGGTTGAGGAGGAAGTTAATGATGATGATCATGAAACTTCGGATCAAGTTCCTATCGGACCTCAAGGTCGACAACATCATGTACTACTCCTGAGTAGTACGGTAATCATGTCTTATCAATCATGTTGTTAGACAACAATGAACATGCGAATTACAAAGAAGCAATGGTAGGCCAGGATTCCAACAAATAGCTGGAGGCCATGAAGTCCGAGATAGGATCTACGTATGAAAAGAAAGTGTGGACTTTGGAAGTATTACCTGAAGGCCGCAAGGCTATTCAGAACAAATGGATTTTTCAGAAGAAGACGGACGCTGACGGTAATGTGACCGTTTATAAAGCTCGACTTGTGGCAAAGGGTTTTTCACAAGTTCAAGGAGTTGACTACGATGAGACGTTCTCACCGGTAGCGATGCTTAAGTCCGTCCGAATCATGTTAGCAATAGCTGCATTTTTCGATTATGAAATCTGGCAGATGGATGTCAAAACGGTGTTCCTTAACGGTTTTCTTAAGGAAGAGTTGTATATGATGCAACCCGAAGGTTTTTTCAATCCAAAGAATGCTAACAAAGTGTGCAACCTCCAGCGATCCATTTATGGACTGGTGCAAGCATCTCGGAGTTGGAATAAGCGCTTGGATGAAGTGATTAAAGCGTTTGGGTTTATACAAGTTGTTGGAGAATCTTGTATTTACAAGAAAGTGAGTGGGAGATCTGTGGCATTTCTAATATTATATGTGGATGACATATTACAGATTGGAAACAATGTGGAGTTAATAGAGAGCGTAAAATATTACTTGGACAAGTGTTTCTCTATGAAGGACCTAGGAGAAGCTGCTTACATACTAGGCATTAAGATCTATAGGGATAGATCGAGGCGCCTGATAGGACTTTCACAAAGCACATAGCTTGATAAAGTTTTGAAGAAGTTCAAAATGGAACAGTCCAAGAAGGGGTTCTTGCCAGTATTACAAGGTACAAAGTTGAGTAAGACTCGCTGTCCAATAACTGCGGAAGATAGAGAAAAGATGAGTACCTTCCCCTATGCTTCAGACATAGGGTCTATCATGTATGCAATGTTGTGCACTAGACCGGACATCAGCCTGGCCATAAGTATGGCACGCAGTTTTCAAAGTAATCCAGGAGTGGATCACTGGACGGCGGTCAAGAATATCTTGAAGTACCTGAAAAGGACTAAGGGAATGTTTCTCATTTATGGAGGTGACGAAGAGCTTGTCGTAAAGGGTTACGTCGATGCAAGCTTTGACACTGATCCGGATGACTCTAAGTCTCAAACCGGATACATATTTATTCTTAAACGGGGTGCGGTAAGCTGGTGCAATTCCAAGCAAACCGTCGTAGCAGATTCTACATGTGAAGCGGAGTACATGGCTGCCTCGGAGGCAGCTAAGGAGGGTGTATGGATGAAGCAGTTCATGACGGATCTTGGAGTTGTGCCGAGCGCACTAAATCCAATAACTCTATTCTCTCACAACACTCGTGACATTGCTTTAGCTAAGGAACCACGGTTTCATAAGAAGACTAGACACATCAAACGATGCTTCAACCGCATCCGCGACTATGTCGAAGGAGAGGACGTAAATATTTGCAAAGTGCACATCGATCTGAATGTAGCAGATCCGCTGACTAAACCTCTTCCACGAGCGAAGCATGATCAACACGAGAACTGTATGGGTGTTAGATTCATTACAATCTAAATCGCATAGCGATGTGTGACTAGATTATTGACTCTAGTGCAAGTGGGAGACTGTTGGAAATATGCCCTAGAGGCAATGATAAAATAGTTATTATTATATTTCCTGTTTCAAGATAATCGGTTATTATCCATGCTATAATTGTATTGAATGAAAACATAGATACATGTGTGGATACATACACAAAACAATGTCCCTAGCAAGCCTCTAGTTGGCTAGCCAATTGATCAAGGATTGTTAAGGTTTTCTGACCATATGCAAGTGTTGTCACTTGATAACTGGATCACATCATTAGGAGAATCATGTGATGGACAAGACCCAAATTATAAACGTAGCATCTGATCGTGTCATTTTGTTGCTACTGTTTTCTGCGTGTCAAGTATTCATTCCTATGACCATGAGATCATGTAACTCACTGACACCGGAGGAATACCTTGTGTGTATCAAACTTCACAACGTTACTGGGTGACTATAAAGGTGCTCTACAGGTCTCTCCGAAGGTGTCTGTTGAGTTAGCATGGATCAAGACTGGGATTTGTCACTCCGTGTGACGGAGAGGTATCTCGGGGCCCACTCGGTAATACAACATCACATAAAAGCCTTGCAAGCAATGTGACTCAAAGTGTAAGTCACGGGATCTTGTATTACGGAACGAGTAAAGAGATTGAAATAGGTATAGGGATACTGACGATCAAATCTCGGGCAAGTAACATACCGAAGGATAAAGGGGATGTTATAAGGGATTATATGAATCCTTGGCACAGAGGTTCAACCGATAAGAACTTCGAAGAATATGTAGGATCCAATATGGACATCTAGGTCCCGCTATTGGATATTGACCGAGGAGTGTCTCGGGTCATGTCTACATAGTTCTCGAACCCGCAGGGTCTGCACACTTAAGGTTCAATGATGTTTTAGTATAGTTGAGTTATATGTGTTGGTGACCGAAGGTTGTTCAGAGTCCCGGATGAGATCACCGACGTCACAAGGGTTTTCGAAATGGTCCGAAAACGAAGATTGATATATAGGATGGTTTTATTTGGTTACCTGAAAGTTTTGGGGCATTACCGGCACTGTACCGGGAGTAACGAATAGGTTCCGGGTGTTCACCGGGAGGGGCCCACCCACCCGGGAGTGAGGCCAGTAACCCTAGGGTGGCACACCAGCCCTTAGTGGGCTGGTGAGGCCAGCCCAAGAGGGATATGGCGCCATAAGGAAAAAATACCAAAGAAAGAAAAAAAGGAAAGAGGGAGGTGGGAAGGAAGGAGTGGACTCATTCCCCCAAACCGAATTGGGGTGGGAGTCCACCTCTCCCTTCGGCCGGCGCCCTTGGGGCTCCCTTGAGCCCCAAGGCTAGACCCTCCCCTCCTCCTATATATATTGGTGGTTTTAGGGCTTTTTAGACACAACTTTTGCCACGTGCAACTCAAACCTATACCACGTGGTTCTTCCTCTAGATCAGATTTCTGCAAAGCTCGGTCAGAGCCCTGCACGCGTAGATCATCACCACCACCGGCACGCCGTCACCCTGCCAGAGAACTCATCTACTTCTCTGTCCCTCTTGTTGGATCAAGAAGGCTGAGATCGTCATCGAGCTGTACATGTGATGAACGCGGAGGTGCCGTCCGTTCGGCGCTAGATCGGAACGAATCGTGGGAGGACGGTAATTTGAATCACGAAGTTGTACCACTACATCGACCGCATTTCTTAACCCTTCCCACTTAGCAATCTACAAGGGTATGTGGATCTAATCTCCCTTCGTAGATGAACATCACCATGATAGGTCTTCGTGTGCGTAGGAAATCTTTTGTTTCCCATGCAACGTTCCCCAGCATGCCGTGCTTATGATGGATCTTCACTTCAGTTCAGGACATGTACGTTGTGACAGCCTTGGTGCCCTCAGAGATGGCGTGATTGGCGAGCTCTCCGGGAAGCACGAGGGAGGCCATGTTCTGCACGTCGTGGGAGGTGAGCGTGGCGTGCCTGGCATACTGTGGCTAGCCTCTTCTTGGTCCTGGTACGCGTAGGGCTCCTCATGTGTCTCCTGGCTTTGTAGAGACGCCGACGTCTTGCTGGCGCCTCTCTTGCGCTGATGTTTTCGTGTCAAAGGAGTACCGCCAGCATGAAGAGAATCTAGGAGGCGACGGTGGCAGGCGGCCGGGGAAAAGGTTGTCGTCGTCGTCGTCATCGTCGTCGCCGTCATTGTGAAATCGAGCGGGAGGGGGACGCGGTGCTAGCTGCGTCGTTTGTCGGATTAAACTGAAGGGCATTTTAATAAATTATCGTCGATGACAAGCTTAATTGAACTTAGGAATACTTTTTACTCATAGCAAACACAAAAACGTAACACACCCTTTTCTTTGGAATAGACCCATTCCATTGCTGGTTTTCAACCAAATACACCCTTCGTGATCTGGTCTTCCAAGTCAAATCCACCACCGTCTTCCTCACCCCGCTGAATATAAATACCTCTTCCTCCTCCGGTCCTCCCATTCACCCCTCGCCAACCCAAAACCAGCTCCTCGTAACCTCGTCAATCCCACATTCCACCTTCCCTACTGTTTCCACCTGCCACTCGCATCTCCTCCTCCTCCTCCACTCGAACCCTAGGCCTCAAGCCTAGCGACACGCTCCCGCTCCTCCTGCGGCAATTCTGCGAACACCTCACGCACCTCTCCCCGCGTTTCCACGGTTAGTCGAGCAACTTCTCTGAGCGCCCTGGCAATGGCAAACCACGAGGCCCCGTCCATCCGCATCGAGGCCCGGTAGGTTCTAAACCTCCACTCCGACGGCCAGCACAAGGTTGCGCTGGTCCACGCTGTAGTGCTCGTCGCCGTGCACCCGGGCTCCGCACTCTCTCTCAACCTCGCCGGCTTGATCCACCGCTACGCGGCCCTCGTGGCGTGGAATGACACGGGCGCCCCCAACGAGGACGCGTCCGCACTAGAGAAGTACCACCACCACGCCGCCCTCAACGCCTTCTCTGCCGCTGTGCGGCTCGTGCCCAACTGCGTCGTCACCGACGACGACTGCCGTCGCTACGAGGACATGCAGAAGGAGTTTATCCGCATGATCAACACGGTCGAAAGCAACAACCACGCCGACCAGGTGTTGCACAACGTGGTGTACAGCATGAGAGGGGACTCCAGTAGGAACTCGGGAAGGACCGGCGCCGTGAAGGGTGCCAACCTCGCCATGGAGCGCTTCGCAAAAATAATCAACGACGGGATTATGCCCTTGGAGGCCGCCAAGTTGTTGGACGCCAGCAATCTCGGGGGCGTGCCGCCGATGAAGCGCGAGACCGTGCAAAGCTTCTCACCGAGACCTACTCCTACTCGCCGCGCGCCCAGCTACTCCGCGCGTGTAGCAACTTGGCACCAATCCGTGCCCTTGATGCGGCAATGGACAAGAAGCAGATCCTACGCCGCGCACTCAGCATCGTGTCTCAAGCGGCAGAAAACTTCCACCGCTCGCTCGTGGTTGCCTTGTTCCACGCCAAGCACTTGTTCATCCTGGATAAGTTTGATGCTGCGGAGCTAGAGTGCCGCCGGGCACTTCGCATCGAGACGCCAAATGACCCCAACTGGGATGACATACCTGATAGAACACATGGATCTTCTAGGCATAGATATACCCGGTAGAACGCGTAGCTTTACCTTGTTCCGAGCTGGATGAGCTCCCGCCGGTCTCCATCGGTGCGGTAGCGACGGCGGGGATGACAGAGAAGGGTCTAGCATGGGTGGATCTTCCCGTGAGCACCGCGCTAAACCTAGATCAGATAGGTATGTTGGTAGGAGTGTGGCGGCGGCGAATCTCGTAGTCCGTGCCCCGGCACCCCACCTTCCTTTATATAGCGCGGGTCACAGGGGCCCACCAACCACAATGGGTTGGGCGCCCCCGATCAGGGCGCATAGATCAAGGCCCGGTGGGCCGTTGGGCCCACGCGGTGAGAGATCAATCTAACATTCTCCCCCTTGATCTCAACTTTTACTTTTGACTTTATACTTTCTATTTTATTTGTTCCGTCACATATAGGCATGTAGAGCATGTCTCATCGTCATAGCTTAATTGCCGATAGAATCATACAGCTACAACACACGTTTTGTTTTGAAACATATTCATTTACTTTTGGGCCTCTTATGATCCAGGAATCATAGGCTTTCCATCAAACCCATGTCATCTAAGTGTTCCTTGAACACACTGGGTGGTAAGCCTTTCGTTAACGGATCTGCAAGCATATACTTCGTGCTTATATGCTCGAGACTTATAGTTTGATCCTGGATTTTATCTTTCACAACATAATACTTTATATCTATTGTCTTGGACGCATTACTCGACTTGTTGTTGTGAGCATAAAATATTGTGGGCCGGTTGTCACAGTATATCTTTAGTGGCTTGTGAATACAATCTACCACTTTCAAGTCGGGTATAAATTTCTTTAACCATATCACCTGCCCGGTGGCTTCAAAACATGCTATGAACTCTTCTTGCATCGTGGACGATGCAACTATGGTTTGTTTGGAGCTTTTCCATGAAATAGCTCCCCCAGAGAGAGTGAACACATACCCAAACGTGGATTTTCTATCATCTCTATCTCCCGCAAAATCTGCGTCTAAGTAGCCTTTTATCTCTAGGGAATCAGATCTTCTGTATGTTAGCATGATTTCCTTTGTGCCTTGCACATAACGCAAAGCTTTCTTTGCCATCTTCTAGTGCTCTTGGCCTGGATTTGCTTGATATCTACCGAATACCCCGGTGATAAAAGCTAAGTCAGGGCGTGTGCACACTTGTGCATACTTTAAACTTTCAACAGTGGAAGTATATGGTACTATTTTCATTTCATCGAGCTCGTACTTATTCTTGGGACATTGGTAATTCCCAAAACTATCGCCCTTGACTATAGGAGCGGGTGTGGCTTTACACTTATGCATATTATACTTTTTGAGAACTTTCTCTAAATATGCTTTCTGCGATAGTCCTAAGACTCCATTTTCCTATCTCGATGAATTTCAATGCCCAAAACATATGAAGCATCACCAAGGGCTTTCATGTCGATGTTTGAGGATAAAAACTTCTTTGTTTATTGTAGTAGACTAATACCATTGCTTGCAAGAAAGATATCATCCACATACAAGATTAGGAAAATATATTTCCCATGTTTAAACTTTGCATAAATGCAGTTATCCTCAACATTTTCTTGAAATCCAAACCTTTTAATAGTATCATTAAACTTTATATACCACTGTCTAGAGGCTTGCCTTAGTCCATAAATGGATTTCTTTAGGCGGCATCCCATATCTTCCTTGCCTTCCATGATAAAACCCTTGGGTTGTTTCATGTAGACATCTTCTTCTAAATCTCCGTTTAGAAATGTCGTCTTTACATCCATTTGATGCAGCTCTAAATCAAAATGAGCAACTAGTTCCATTATGATTCTGAAGGAATCCTTACAAGAGACTGGAGAAAAAGTCTTATTGTAGTCTATCCCTTCTCTTTGTGTAAATCCTTTTTCCACAAGTCGGGCTTTATACTTTTCTATATTCCCATTAGAGTCATACTTTGTTTTGTAGACCCATTTACAGCCTACTGTCTTTGCTCCTTTAGGAATGATCTCTAAGTCCCAAACATCATTGGAACTCATCGATTTCATCTCATCTTCCATTGCCTCTAGCCATTTTGATGAGTGAGGGCTTTTAATGGCTTCTTCATATATGGTGGGATCACCTTCCATATGAACCATTTCCGTGTTATAGGCTTTATAATCAGTAGAAATAGTTGGTCTTCTTGTTCTATTAGACCTTCTAAGTGCCTCATTGTCGGGCACACTTTCTACTATTTCTTGCTGCACTTCCCTTTCATGATCAACAATAGGTTCAGTCGGCTCCTGAAGGACAGGTTCCGGGTCTTTTCCCATAGTTGTCATCGTTGGAGTCACAGCGGGTAGCGAGAAAAATGGTTCTTGAATCATCGGAATGGGTGCATGCACCCTTTTCTCCTCAAGATCAATTTTTCGAGCTACCAAGATCCCCCTCATCATTTCGTCCTCTAAGAAGACCGCATGTCTCGTTTCTACAAACTTTGTGTATCTTTCTAGAAAGTAGAAACGAAAACCTTTTGATCTATCACGGTAGCCAATGAAATGGAAACTCGTTGTCTTTGGATCTAACTTTCCAATGTTTGGATTAAACATTTTGGCCTCAGCTGGACATCCCCACACCCTGAAGTGTTGCAGGGATGGCACTATTCCTGTCCACAGCTTGTGCGGTGTTTTGGGCACCGACTTGCTTGGTACTCTGTTGAGAATGTGAATGGCGGTTTTAAGCGCCTCCATCCACAATCCCAATGGCAGGTCGGAGTAACTCATCATGCTGCGCACCATATCCATAAGGGTACGGTTACGCCTATCAGCTACTCCATTTTGCTGAGGCTCGCCCGGCATTGAATACTGGGCAACAATGCCAGCCTCCTGCAAGAACTTTGCAAAAGGTCCAGGGACTTGGCCATATGGGGTGGGTCGACCGTAGTACTCCCCCCCACGGTCTGACCTCACTATCTTTATCCTTTTATCTAGCTGATTTTCAACTTCAGCTTCGAATATCTTGAATTTATCCAATGCTTCATTTCTTTCTTTGATTGGATAAATGTAACCGAAGTGGGAGTAATCGTCTGTGAATGTTATGAACGAATCATAACCATCCACGCTTTTCACCGAAAACGGTCCACAAATATCAGTTTGAATAATTTCTAGTGTTCCTGTGCTTCGGTTTGCACCCTTGTTTATCTGTTTTACATATTTTCCTTTAATGCAATCTACGCATTGTTCTAAGTCAGAGAACTCCAACTTAGGAAGAATTTCTCTTTTGACTAATCTTTCTATTCTCCCCCTAGAAATATGGCCCAAGCGACAATGCCATAATTTCGAGGAGTCGTGAGTTCTCTTTCTTTTCTTTTGTTCGTTGTTTGACGAGGAACTTTGCACATTCACATTATTTGCATAATTCACTTTTTCACGAAGTGATAACAGATAAAGCTCATTATGGAGGAAGGCATCGCCTACATAATCATTATTATACCAAATGGTACATTTACCATGTCCAAAAAACATTGATAATTGTCTTTGTCTAAGCATGAAACACTTATTAAGTTCCTATTACATGAAGGCGTGAACAGTACATCTCTAAGAAAAAGCTTGAATCCTTCGGTTAGCTCCAAGGAGACGTCACCTACAGCTTCAACTTCTGCTTGGACACCATTTGCGACTTCAATACTTCTTTCTTTTCGGCACATGGTCCTCGCCGAACTGAATCACTGTAAAGAGTTTGCAACATGAACAATTGCTCCGGAGTCAATCCACCAAGTAGATTTTGAAAACTTTAAATACAGAGATTCATTTACAAAAGAAACGATATCGTTACCTCTCTTTGCCATGAAGGCCTTTAGCCAGGCAGCGCAATTCTTCTTGTAGTGCCATGTCTGCTTGCAGTAGATACAAGTGTCCTTGTCTACTAGAATGGGCTTTTGCTGGTAATGAGCGGGAGCTTTGCCATAATCTTTGCCCTGTGGCTTTGAGGGAGAACCTTTGTTGGGTTGGAAAACCTTTTTCTTTTCCTTCACATAGTTCAGGGAGCCACCATGTGAAGCTTTGATTCTCTCCTCTTCCTGTGAGCACATGGTTGTGACCTTTTCTATGTCCCATGTCTGGGGTTGCATGTTGTAGTTCACAACAAAGGTCTCAAATTCCTTAGGTAGCGAAGCCATGACCAGGTGGACGAGGAGAGCTGGTTTGATCTCCAGGTCCGCGTCCATGGGCTTGAGCTTGGCTGCCGTATTGCTCATCCTTAGGATGGGCTGCCTTATGCCATGGCCACCTCCAGTGTAGCTCTCTGTCACCAGTTGTTTTATCAACTGGGTGGCATATGTATTAGAAGAGCCAGTGAACTGACTCTTTATCTTGGTTAGCATCTCCCTTGTGGTAGGGCAGTCTCAATTGAGCCCACAATGGTGGTCTCAATTGTGTTCTTTATAAATGCCAAACATTTCTTGTTGGCATTTATCCATTTCATGTTGTTTATGGAGTATGACATCTCCTCTTTGCCACAACCTCATTTCTTTTTCTCCCAACTCTCATCATCATCAGCAACATCTCTGACTGGCTCTGGAGGTGCAACTGGTTGTGGTTCTTCCAGAACTCAATCCACCTCGGCAATGACAAGAGCCATGTCAACCTTCTTCCTCCACTTAGAGTAATTATCTCCTCTGAGTGTAGGAACGTCCTTGAGGCAGCTCATTAGGTGAAAAAACCCTGAAATCACAATTCAAGCGAGATCAGTACGACAATTATATGCATTAATTAACGTTGGTTAAAATAATCATACAATTGTCTATGCAAATTAATCTACATTACCGTTGGGAAAATGATAGAAATAAATGCATCTTTTATGCCAATAATTCAACATGATTATGTTATTAACAACGTTGGTCAGAAAATAACATAACCATATTTCATATATCATTTAACAGCAGAAAACGTGAATTAAAAATTCATGTACTTTTGTCTTTACAGAAAAAAAAAATTGTCACTTAATAAAAAATTCATGAACTTTATTAGTACTTATATAAAGGCAATAAAATTTTCTTTTTCTCAAAAATCGATTTTATTTTCAGAATACTTTTATTTTTCTTTGCTGAAAAAAATGATGTTACTATTCTGTCTATTTTTACAGAAACTTTGAACTTTTATTTTCTCTTTTCTAAACATATTTTTTGTGGGAAAAATATGCATAGAAGAATCTTTTGAATCTGCCTAAAACTTAGACAAGAAAAAAAATGCTTTCAAAAGAGAAAAGGTCGGCATGGGCCGGCCTGGGGCCCAGCGGCGTGCCTTTCCCCCTCGGCCTGGGGCATGGCGCGCAGTGCCTCCCGTGTCGGCTTGGGCCGGCCTTTGGCCTCTCTCTCCGGCCCAAAGCCCGAGCCGGTCTAGATTTGTGGTTAGGTTTTCTTCTGGGGTCGTCGGATCTAATCCGACGGTTGCCCGTTCATATCGCATGGAACAAAAGGGGCACAGCCACCGGTTCTACCAACCCTAACCTCACTTTCTCCCTCATGCGCCGCTCTCTCCCCCATGGTTGTCTCTCGCTCACAGCATAGGGCGCTGGCGTCGGCCAGCCTTTCTCCCTGGATGTTTCCGTCATGGCCTTGCCTCTCTCCCCACCACGGGATCCTGCGCGACGCGCTAGCCCCTCTTGCTGTGGCGGTCTTTGGAGCTGCGAGGTTGAGTGGCCGCCGGTAGCGGCGACCATGGGTCCTGTGCCGCACGTGCCAGCTTCATTTTCCTCTCCTCGAAGCCGTGGCCCGCCTCTTGCTGGCTGTGCACACGCCTCGCGGTGGGTAAGCCGCCGTCGAGTGGTCGGCTGCGGTTCCACTTTTCCTGTGTTTCCTTTTTCCTTCCACCACCATGGGTTTGTGACGATCCGGCGGCGTGACGCCACCGGCGCCGTCTTCGTCCCCTTGCCGGCGAGCGCGAGCACCTCCAAGGTGAACGCGCCACCGTCAAGGGCGCGGTGGTGGTGCCCATTGCCCCTGTGGGATGATCCATACTTTGCATGTTCCCCTCTTTTTTTGCCTTTTTCGGATCCAATCCGATTCCTTTGTTTGTTTTCCTTTTGGATCTAATCGTATCCATACTTTGCCTTTGAGGAGGTAGGTTCTTCTTCCCCCACACCTCAGCTTGACGATGCGTGTGGGGATCAAGAGGAACAGGTGCGGCCTTGCGGCGGTGCTTCTTTGACGACGAGGCCCGAGGCCATCTTCGGTGCTTTCGGGGAGGGGAATATTTTTCTCTTTCGCTTCTTTGACCGAAACGTATCTAGTGCCTAGCGGCTCATGATACCATTGATAGAACACATGGATCTTCTAGGCATAGATAGATCCAGCAGAACGTGTAGCTTTACCTTGTCCCGAGCTAGATGAGCTCCCTCCAGTCTCCATCGGTGCGGTAGCGACGGCGGTGATGACAGAGAAGGGTCTAGCATGGGTGGAGCTTCCCGTGAGCACCGCGCTAAACCTAGATCGGATAGGTATGTTGGTAGGAGTGTGGTGGTGGCGAATCTCGTAGTCCGTGCCCCAGCACCCCACCTTCCTTTATATAGCACGGGTCACAGGGGCCCACCAACCATAATGGGTTGGGCGCCCCCGATCAGGGCGCATAGATCAAGGCCGGATGGGCCGTTCGGCCCACGTGGTGAGATATCAATCTAACAATACCTCCCATAGCTGCTCTTGGGGCAGATTCTGATGCCAGAGTATCTTATGTCAAGAAGCAGCTCTGTGTATTGCTCAAGCAGATCATAGTTGTGGTTGCACTATACTGGTCCTCTATGAAGAATGCATTGCAGGGCCAACGCGTTGTATCAGTGACGGTTGACACGCTGCATGCGCACTGTGATGAAATCGACAAGTCGGCAGCAAAGACCATATCTGATGCAAGGCGCTTTCTCAAGAATCATGCTTCAGGCCTTGTTTGGTGCGCAGGGTTTGGGGAGGTTTCTAGGGGATTATCCCCGAGGGGGCCAGAAACCCCACGATTCCCTACATGTCCATTTGGCGGATAGGGTTTGTGGTGAGCAAATGTAACAGCCCAGATGTATTCATTTCCATATTTGGGTCCTTTCCTATTTTGTGGAACTATGTTTTGGATGTTATATAAAGTTTATCATTTCATGTGGCTTAATTTCATGTCATCATCTTGCATCATGGCATCCTTGTCAATTGCATTGCTTTCATTCTTGTGTTGCTAGTAGTTGATCCATCATGGTAGTGCTAGCATGCTTGTGAGTGGTGTGAGATGATGTGGTGTTTTCGAAACAATGATTTTCAAACAATGTTATAACCTTCCCCCCTTTGTTTATTTAACTTGTGTGTTATACTTTGTTTGATCCTGGTTTAAAAATGTTAAACATTTAGAGAATTTACTTGTGGTTGAGGGGGTAACTCTCATTGCAATATTAGACTTTAGATCCATGGGATTTTTAATAAAAACGGCATTATAAATTCCTGTTCCATGTGTAATTTATTTGTTCTAAAAATCTGGTTTGTATTTTTTTTAAATAGGGCATAAATCCCTCACCCCTAGCTATTTTTATTTTTATAAATAAACCCCTCTACTTGTTCCTGGGAGTTTTTGGTTGTGGCTTTTATTTTAAAAGGAAAACCCCTTTTTTCCTCGTCTTAGCCAGGCGTCAGATAACCCAGGTAGGCCGGCTCTCTCCCTCTCCACCTGGGCCTCGCCTCTTTTCCTCGCTCGCGCGGACTTCTCCCCATTCCTTCTTCCTCCTCTGATGTCGTTCGCCTCTGTCTGCTTTCCGTCAGAGCATGTGAGAGAGAGGGGCCGACGCCGTGGCTCATGGACGTCGAGGAGTGTCCTCCGTGCCTATTTAACCCCCCTCGACATGCGTCCCCCTCTAGGTTTCCCTCTCCCCGCCGCCACCTCCTTATCCCTCCTTCTTCCCCCTTTGCAGGTAAGGTCTCATAGAGAGATTCAGAGAGAGGGGGTTCAGAGAGAGCGTCGTTGCCTCGTCGTCGTCCCTCCCCTCGTCGCCGGTGCTTCCCCATCAAGTCCAAGCGCGCAGGGAGGATGTTGGATCCTCCCTTGATCCATTCCCGGTGCTAGGAGGGTGGATTCCCTCCTCTGTTAGCTCCTCCTCGCCGTCTTCATCAGGGACAGAGCGGAGTAGAGCCGTCGCCGTCGTCTCGCCTCTTCTTCCTCTTCGTCGGGTCGCTCCTCCTCCTCGTCGCGTTAGGTTGAGCACCAGCACCTCCTCCTTCTTCTTCATCCCCGCGCATAGAACCTCCTGTTGCGCTTAGCCTCGCCATAGACCTCTGTCGCTGCCGTCGCAGTAGGATAGTCGCGTCGTCGAGCCCTCGCAGTGGGGCTCCTCCCAGGGACCTAGCCCCGGGAATGGAACCCCTGGGGTTCCCTCCTTCCCCGTGTGGTAGTCGCCGTAGAGTTTAGTCACCGGAGAGCCGCCGGCATTCTCCCCTGTTCCGGCCGCATTAGATGCAGGTAGAGCAGAGGGGCTGCTCAAAAGAGCAACACCCCCCTCTCTGTTAAGATCAGTTAGCGTTGCGAAGTGGCAACAGAGTCGGGCGCCTGCGCGTGCGTCGCGGGTTCGAATCCCCCAGGCGCCATTTTGCTTTTATTTTTCCTAGTCCATGTGCAAAGCCAGAGAGGGCTAACCTTGCATATGGCCCTCTCTCTGGTAAGCCTTGATGGCCTATCCCAGTGGTGTGTCTCTGGTGGTTGTACCATGGGGTTGTTGGTTCGATCCCCACATCCTCTCCCTTTTGTATTTTGTTTTTTCTTTTGTTGTCATTTTTTTGTGTTGTTCTTTTTACTACCGGGGGGTTGTGTTTGATGTTTTCTTTTATTCTCCCATGTTGCACTCGAGTGTAGTGTATGTGTGTGTAGATAGTGTGTAGGTGGAGATGTGTGTGCATGTGTGTATGTGTTTGCACACACACACTTGTGCAAGTGTGCACAAAAACATACATGTGTGCATCTCCACATATATGTGTTGGGTGACTCTTCTATGTTTGTATGTGGGTGAGTAATCCCTTGTGTGTGTGTAGGTGTAGGTGTGTGTGGTGTGAGTCCACATATACATGTGCATGTGTAGGTGGTGCACATGTGTGTGTGTGTGTGGATGACCACATTTCTATATGTTGGTGTGACCATTTTAGTGAGTCCATGCTATGCCTAGATAGGTTTCTCTTGTCCTAGTGTATGTGCATGTGTAGATGATGCCATTGTGATAGTTTCCACATGTGATGATAGTCATTTGTAGATTATAGGATTCCTTGTGATTTTTCGAGCTAGCTTTGTGCTTTGTTGTTACATGTAAGTACCCATGTATGATATATGGATTTGGGTAGAATCATCCCAGGAATCCATTGGTGCCGTCAGATTTCACTTTAGAGCAACTTCATAAAACTATTATTTTCTGATGTGGTGCCATGTTTAGAGCTTTACATTAGGTGGTGCTTTGGCCCTTGGTGGATGATTCCTTGATGGAATGGTAGTGGGTGAACCCCTCTATAGCATGGGTCCTTTGTTTTGTTCTTAGGGATTTGTATGCACCTATTGTGCCCTGTCAAAGTGGACACTTCGCTGAAACTATCAGATTTGTGAAACCTTGTGATTTTCACTAAGTCCGGGAATCTGGAGTTATTTTCTTCCCCTCTTGTCTTGTATAAATTAGCTCCTGCGTTGGGAATTAGACCATGCAACAAGCTAATGTTTGTGAGCTTTTATGTTTGTGTAGCTCCCTGTTAAATTTCATGCTTATACACCTTCTGTAGATATCATTTTGGAGGCTGCCAAAATGCTTCAGAGCATAAACAGCTGGTGAAAATCTGTGATTTTCACTAAGTCCCATTATGTGATAGTTTTGTCCAAGTTAGTGTTTATAGATCTGCTCATGGGTGGTTCCTTTGCATTAGATTCTTGTACAGGGTTGTAGATCTTTTGAATGGCTTTGGTTTCATAACTTGTTTGAGTAATTTATGGGGCTTTAGCTACTTTAGATCTTGTATACAAACTGTTATATTGCTGTTGAAAAAGATTGTATGTTTGTATTGTTTTGAAGCTCGTGTGGGCTTTGATGATGGTGTGGTGTGTTCCCATGCACCACCCCACTTATAATTTGTTTCTTGATCATGTGGCAACCTGGTTACACCAGGGAGTGCCCATTAGAGTGTGTTTGTGGCTGTCTTCAACCGTAGGCCTTTGAAACTTGTTTTGTAGTTTCCGGTTGAACCGTGGCTCCGTTCTCTATGTTTTTGGTATGTTTTTGCATCGTTTTCTCGTGATGCACATGCTCATGCCATATTCATGCATGTCAATATAACTTAATATGAGGTTCTGTATAGAATTCAATTAACTCAACTAATGCATATGAAAGTGACTAGAATAGTGATGCATGCTTCCTTCTTCACACATGCATCATATTGGTTGTTGCATTATGTTTTGCCGAAGTTCATGGGCTGTTATCTTATCTTGGGTAGCATCGGGAACGGAGAGCGAGTATGTGGATTCTGGAGAGTACGTGCAGGAAGATCAAGAGCAGTTCCAAGCTGAAGACATCACAGGCAAGATGACCGTGACCTTGACACCGTATCTAGCTATGTTATGCTTAGAATCACGTTTCCTCCGTTACATGCTCGCTGCCTACCACTTGATATAAATGCCCCCTGTTTTTCACATGAACCCCAAACACTTCCCTCTCCTAGCAAATGTTGTTTGGCTAAGTAGGCTTTCTTAACCCCTAATGAGTAGCTTTGCTAGTTGCAGGTGCCAGCTATCCCATGTTATAACATGGGTATTTTGATATCATTATGTTTAAACTACTATTTAATTAATGCACCTATATACTTGGTAAATAACGGAAGGCCTAGCCTTTTGCCGGGTGATTTGTTTTGTTGTTGTCGCCTTAGTTTCGGCTACCGGTGTTTGATTCCATAACTGGTCGCTCCTAACACGGTCAGGGTTGTTATGGGGACCCCCTTAATAAATCGTGTAGAGTTAAGGCTTGTTCGGCAGGACCCAACATTGGTTTTATTTTGCTAATAACCTAATAATAATTTGCATAGGGAATAGCTACCTCGAGGATTTAATCAACAAACTGGGCTAGTGCTCCTCATGAATGTTGGTCCAAATTGGGCAGACTGCGGGGCCAACACAAGGAAACTTGAGGTATGGTTTCCTGTAGGTTTTCCCATCCGTCATGTCCTGAGAATGAGATACGCGGCTCCTATCGGGTTCGTCGACAAGTCGGGAGGTCCTGCTAGATTAGTCTTACCTTAGCGATATATCTTGCGTATAGGGATTCTGGTGAAACTTTGGGTCTCCTCAAAGTTGAGGTTTTCCTCTAAGGAATCCGACGAGATCACGAGTTTCGTAATAGAGGATTACTTTGCGGCCCATGGCAGTTTGTGATGGCCCGTGGAAAGTCGTGCCCGCAGTTATGTGGCAAATGTGGATATTTTGTTAACATTCAGTTCTAGATAACTTGAAGTAACTCTAATAAAACTGCCAATTGTGTGTGTAACCGTGATTGTCTCCTTCGGAGATTGCTCTTCGATCGAGAACACGGTGGGGTTATATTTGACGTAAGTAGGTTATCAGGATCACTTAGTGATCAACCTAGTCTTCGATCGGTTGCGTAGACCACCATATGATTACTCTGATCATCGTAAGGTATCCACCATATATGCTTAGGTTGCTGCAAACCCAAACACTTAACCTTCCTCACCCAATAACTTGGCTAGATTCGATACCAAGGTCATTCGATTGTTGAGTCCCCGTCGCTCACTGATTACTACAAACACCAACAGGTACAGGTACGCCCGACGCAGGAGATCCAAGACAACCAACTGAAGTGGGAGTTCGATGAGGACTCTGGCCGACTGTACGTGAACTATACGGAGGACTGAGGTCGTGGTCGTGATCGTGGGCCAGCATGCGGGATGTCATAGTTTTACTTGTTTCATGTTGTCCGTAGCGGGACTAAACTATCCTCTGAATAATGTGTGTCTGTAAGCTTAATGCCATACTCTTATCAGATGGCAAGTGTATGCCCTACTTGTCACTCTTTCAGTTATGTAATGTTATGATTATCTCGCTTGCGAAACGTTTAGATGTGTCCCTTTCCCTTTTGAGGCCTCGCCCCCAAAATAGGAAAGGGCTGCATCTTAGTCGTTACAGCAAACCCCTTCAATCTACTGAAATCCATCTCAAACCAAGTGGTTTTGAAGCATTTAGGGGGGCTAGTGGAACTCATGCAATGGGGATTCAAGAGGATTGGGTGGAAGAGAGGGATTCACCAAATCTCCTAGAATCCCCACCTCCTTGAGGGCTTGAAAACCACTTATACCAAACAAGGCCTCCTGGAATTTTTGGATTTGCCTCAATTCCCGTTGTGATGGCAAGCAGTTTGCGGACACTAGTTCGCTCTGGCAACACATGTGCAGCAAGCACCGAGATGGGCTATGGGGGAAGCTGGAGTCAGTTATAGATCCAGAATATTGTGAAAAAGATCTAGAATATTGTGAAAATACATCACAGGATGATCAATCGTTGGTTGTGGTAACTCTCAGCCGCCAGTCTGACACCTTTCTTTTTCCAAGGGTACAGGATATGTTTGAATCCTTGCTGCTTTCACCATCTGTTGGAATATAGGCAAAGCCCTTTGCTGAAATGCAACAAAGGAAATGCAGAGAAGGATCCAAGATCCTTGAGATCATCAAGGAGAAGTTGAGGATGTTGCCTGAAAATACACTTAGCACTGAGGTCTAGCACTTCTATATATGGCATGGTTACAATTTAGCATTCTTCCTTAGTTCACTGCTCTGCTCATATTGGTGTTTATCAGACTAATGGTTGGCTTGCTTGTTCATTGCAGTTTCAGGACTGTTGTTCTGGAATAGAGAAATTGTGGATTAAGTTTCTCGAAGTTACTGTTGTGGACTATTGTGAAAGCATTCTTCCCCTTGCAAGATCATACCAATGGGTCTGATAACATCTACAGTGATTAGTTTTTATAGTTATATATACCCATTTGTTTGTTTAACTGTTCACATTGTGTGCTAACTTGATAACCATCTTTGCAGATAGAATTGAAGAAACGGATTCGTGTATATCTCTCAATCATCCTGGTACTAGGCATATTGGATTTGCTGATGCCAATATATTAATATTATATGCGGTAAAATTCCTGCTGCCCAATGAAGTTGTGTTAACTGGTGCGTGTCGGTCTGGGGTCAGTGGTGGTGTGTGTCGTGCTCGAGTGCTCCTAGTATGTCTCTGTAGCGGTCCATGTGGCTACGTTGTTGGCACACAGGTGTCGTGGCATTGTCTCGGCTTCGCATTACCGTTTGAATGCACCCCCGACATAGATCATGTCGCAGCGTCATGCAGTCTTGGTTTGTGAGGTGTCGTTGGATTGTGTCAATGATGCAGTGCTACATCTTGGTTTGCTTGGCGATGCCCGTCGACTATGCCGTTGGCACACAGATGTCATGGCATCGTCTCGGCCTTGCGTGGCCTTCGATTGTGCCTTGCGATACAGGACCTGTGTCGCGGCATTGTACAGTCTTGGTTTGTGAGGTGTCGTTGGATTGCGTCGACTGTGCGGTGTCGTGGTTTGGTCCGGCTGGCCAATGCTTGTCTTCTCCTATGGTGCTCTTTGTTGTGTTTTCCTTCCTTGTTCTCCGTGTTATATGTCTTGTTGGCGTGCGTTTTTTGTTTATCTCTTCTTCCTTGTATCCCCTGTACTTCTAGTTCGCTTGAACCTATCTTGCGAGGCTACAAAGCCTTATAGGCAAAATTGAATACAATTCAGGTAGAGGGCCTTGCCCTCTCCCGGTGACCTTAAAAAAATTGTGTTAACTCATGTCACATTAGCTTTTCCATGAGCTTTTTCTTCTTCTGCTGTCATAGCAAATAATTAAGTTATATCTCAACGATCTAAACCTCGCATTGATCTAGTCTGCTTGCTTTATACCTCCTTGATTCAGAGGAATTTCTAAGTAGTTTATTAGGATTTCCATCCTTTGGAATTTTGAGTACTATATTATAGGTTTTTTAAAAAGTAATATTCTATTAGATGTTATCTGGTATGTAGAATTTGAATCCTTAGGATGCCCTCTTTTCCTATAGACCATTTTGCACTAAGTTCCAAATGAAAACTTCCATTCAGTCTAACCTATTGGAAAATACTTGTTTGAATCAACAAATGTGTTATTGCATGCTCTCAGTTTCACATTATGAAATATGCTCTGTTATGTCACTAATACTTCTTACAATTCATAATATAGGAACTTCTGGCCAATCTATCAAGGAAATGGCAAGCACCTCCAATTCTCAACAAAGCCTCAATGTTTCCAACAAGAACAATGCTGATAAAGAATTGTCTATCTTGAGTGTAATCATACGGGTAAGAGACACTTGCATCTGTTCATGTGATCTTTCAACAACCAGCCTATAATTTCCTATGGATGTGTTCAGTCATTGTGCAATCTGAACAACCAGCCTATAATTTCATTTGTATGTGTGCAGTCATTATGCAATCTGGGGCATTTCAGAGATAAACTTCTGATGGAGCCACTTGTATGGATCCCATCAGTTGAAAATCCTTGCATTTCTCAGCAATTTTATGAATTTTTCTCTTCTTGCGAGAAAAATGACCACCACTTGACAGATGTTGTACTGACTTACATGAAGACTCTTCTCTTTGGAGTTGTAGATTGCAACACTTTCTGTGAAAAGGTTAGACCTTAATCACCATTGCATATATTTGCAAGACCGTTTAAACACAAACTAATTGAAGTTAGATTACAACGTGAAAGCAGAGTCTCTAATCTAGTTCGGTGCTGATGCTACCTTCAATTTATTTTAATTGCATGTGTTCATTTCTTACTTTGTGGTTATTTTGGAGGTCTGCAACTGTTTTGAACAAAACATAGATGTGGTATTTTACACTTTAGAGAGAGGAACAATCCTAGTTCATACCAGAATTATTATTTTTTCTTGTTATTTATAATTCATGCATGCTGAACATTGATACCAAGTAAATGCACTAGAATAGGCGAATTTAAGTATGTAGTTATTGTAAGCTCTGCCGGTCTTGGTGCTCAAGCAGCCGTGCCCACCGCGCCGATGGAGTCGCTGTCGCATCCACTTGGCCACACCCCGCCAGCACGGCTGCGCTACCGCCGACGCCCGTACTGCATGATCGATGCACTATGGCCCCATGGCCAGGTCAACATGGGCCCCGTCGCCCTCGTCGCCATGCCAAAAAAGGAAAGGGAAAAGGTGCTTTGTAGGTGGATCAACTGTGCAAAGCTGGAGCAAACGCAGTGGGCACCAGCGCCATGACGACACCGCCGCTTGACTGCACCATCACTGCTACGATGGTCTCGGGCGCTGGCCCCAGCACTAGCCAGGCGACAGGTGGCTACCAGCCATTCGCGGAGAACCCTCCAGACGCGGATCGGGATTTGAATCAAGCCACACGTCGCACACCCCAGGACGATTGCGCGGGGGGCACCTCTGGGTCGTCCGGCCCGATGCTTGGTCAGGACCTAGCTGCTTTGAGCGAGGTTCCAGACTCGCAGCTAGCCCCACCGGATCGGCCTGCAGCCTTGTGATGAGGACATCAACACCATTGTAACACCCACAACCCCAGCCAGTATACATACCAAACCAGTTACGAGAGCTCGTGCACGCCAATTGAATTACCAGGTACTTTCGTTTCTTGGGAATACTTCTAATGTTCATGAACATATGATGCTGCCTAAGTTAGATACTTTTGTTGTTCTCATGAATGAAGGACCTAGCATGGACAAGAAAGATATTCGTTGGAGCGGGATCACGCGTGGATAAGAAGGTGCACGCGAGGGAGAGAACAATGGAGCTTTCACTCGTGATTTTCGCACTCTAAAGCCACCATAAGGAGAGCATGATGGCCTTGGACGAGATATTCAAGACGCCACTTTATAAATTTCGTCCATAGGCTATTATAGGTGTTGCGCCACCTTATCTTTGGGCCAGGCCCATGTAATTTCGAAATACCATAATATAGGCTATTTTTGAAGTCTCTATGTGTGGGGAAACCGAGTTTACGGCTGTTTTTGGACCCCTCCTCCAAGGGTCACGAAATTGCCTCTCTATTCCCTCATATATACAGCCCTTAGGGTGCCATTTAGACTTGGGTTTTGTTTATATTACAAATTCACCATAGATGCAACTTCGCGTTCTTCGTTTGTGTTCTACAACCAGACAAAGGCGTCACAGAACCCCCACCTTCATCAATAAAGCTTTACTCTTATATTCGCAATACCTTGATTGCATCTCGGTTTCTTGCTTGTTCTTCCTTTGCGTGCAGGAAACAAACCTTCATGGTCAGGTTGATCATGCTCCGGCGTGGTCAATAACCTCTCGGAGTTGGTTTAGCGATTGCTAAGGCGCGACGTCCTCACACGTTCGTAGTCGGATCGTCAAAGTCTACTCCACCAAAATGATTCCCACGATCTCATCGAAAGACACGGACAACTTCATCTCTATCAAGTGGTATCAGATTTCCAGGTTGCTCGGTGAGTTTTTACCAATTTTTCGTAGTTAGATCGCATATGTTCTTCATACCTATCGTCCACGAAAATGCCAAAAAAATTAGGGTTAGATCATCATATCCGAACCAATCTGAGCCTTTACATAGTCTTTTGAGTAGTTTGCTTAGTTGAATTTGTGGTTACATCGTCGTGTCGAGTTGTTGGTCTTAGTGTCTAGTGCTTTTAGAGTTTCGAGTTCTGTTCACAGGTTGTCACCAGTGGCGGACCTACGTTAAGTGTTCTGGGGGCACATGCCCCCACTTGTTTTTTTCAGCAACTTACTAGCCGATAACGTAATACACTAGTGCCCCCTCTGAGCCTAATTACCTGCCCCCACTAAGCCTAATTCTTTGTCACTGTATGTATTTTTAAAGCCCAAATACTGGCCCACTACTCATCTTCTGCAGGCCTACAACGCACATACCAGACACATGCGGATTCCAGTCCACCATCCCGTATAGCGTCTAGTCTTCAGGCTTCAGTAGTTGGACGAACGAAACCCTCGCCTCGCAAAGACGCAAACCACCGCCGCCCGTCGCTGCAGTCGCGGCTCGTTGCGCTGCACCACGCCGCGCCGTCGCCGGTGATCGCCCACTTCCCGTTGCCCTTCGTCTTGGCTTCCGCCATCGTGATCCTGGGCTCCCGGCCTTCCACGCGACGTAGCAGTGGGCAGCGGCAAGCCGACAATACAATCTCATCCAGTCCCTTGATCTCATCTCTTGCAATTTCTTAATTCCAATTGACATCAAGTTCACGGTAAATACCTATAAGTTTTGGTCTCAAACTTTTTGTTCGTTGCTTCTATATCAAAGACCATCGTCTAGTTAATAAATACCACCTGGGTTCTTTGTTGCATTTTAGATTCTTAGTCTAGTTAATTTATGTGTGACTAGGTCAGTAGAAACAATTTTTTTGTTTAACACTCGAGAGTTTGCAATGTAATATTACAGGAAAGCTAATGGAGAGATTTTATAAAAAATCAAAAAGTTCCAGTTCCAAGATGCCTGAACTAGTTGATTTGGATAAGCTTCCTAGAGATCCATCTAAAAGGAAGAGAATTGTATATTACAATCCCAAACAGCATGAGGATATACGAAGGAAGTACTTGATGTGGGGTCCTCATCGACCTCGTCCTAAAACATATAAGCCAAGGATGTTTGGGAAGACCAATAGGTATTTTAATCCTGATTGGTATGATGATTATGGTGGTAATTGGCTAGAGTATTGTGAGGCAGAAGACAATGCATATTGCTTGTGTTGCTATTTATTCAGGGATAACATCAAAGGAAATAAACCTAGGCATGATGCATTTATAGTAGATGGCTTTCACAACTGGAAGAAGCCAGAAAGATTTTTGACTAACGTAGGTGATCACAATAGTTTCCACAATAGAGCAGTAAAAAATTGTGAGGACCTACTAAATATAGATCAATCTATCCCGGCAGCCTTACAGAAGCAAACTGAAATTGAGAAAACTGAGCATCTTATTCGGGTCAATGTTGCAATTGATGTTTGTCGGTATTTGTTGCATTAGGGACAATCATTTCGTGGTCATGATGAATCAGAAGATTCGGTACATAAAGGTAATTATCTGTAGTTGATGGATTATACTATTAGTCAGAATGAAATTGTAGCGAAGGCATTCAAAAATGCCCCAACTAACAATCGAATGTTGTCTCCAAAAATTCAGAAAAGTATTACTGAATGCTTTGCAGAAGAGATCTTATCGTGCATTTTGCAAGAAATTGGTACTGATGTGTTCAACTTATTAGTTGACGAGTGTCGGGATATTTCTGACAAAGAACAGATGGCATTGGTTCTACGATACGTGAGTGGTGGACTTCCATGCGAGAGGTTTGTAGGTGTTGTTCAAGTTGAGGAGACAACAGCTAATTTTCTGAAGTCAAAAATTGATTTCATGATTGCAAAGTTTGGCTTGAGTATAAAACAAGTGAGAGGACAAGGGTACGACGGCGCTTGTAATATGGCTGGTGAGTTTAATGGTTTGCAAGCAAAAATAATGAGAGAGAACAGTTCAGCTTATTTTGTACATTGTTTTGCTCACAAACTTAACTTGGTTGTTGTCGCCATTGCAAAGAAAAACGCTGATGTTGGAGACTTCTTTGATATGATATCACTTACGGTGACAGTTGTTGGATCATCTTGTAAGAGAAAGGATAAACTTAGAGAGCACCATCAACAAGAACTGAGGAAAGCAATTGGTAAGGGCGAAATTGCTACAGGAACCGGGTTAAATCAAGAGCTTTCTCTTCCAAGACCAGGAGATACTAGAAGGAACTCTCACTACAGAACTTTGGTAGGTTTGTCAAAGATGTTTCCCTCGGTGATTAAAGTGCTAGAATATGTTGAGGAAGATGGTACTGATCCTATTAAGAAAAGTCAAGCTAGTGGGATTCTGAAATATTTTCAATCATTCGATTCTGCATTCTATCTACACATGATGATGACTATATTTGCTTTAACAAATGGGCTATCTAAAACCTTTCAGAGAAAGGATGTGGATATTGTTAATGCCATGTCAGATGTGGAATCCACTAAGAGAGAGCTACAAAATCTTAGATCTGAGCATGGTTGGAATGATCTTCTGAACACGGTACGTTCTTTTTGTGAGAAGAATGGCATTTCAGTGATGCAAATGGAAAATGATTATGTGAATCCAAAGAAGACAAGGCAAAGGACCGGCATTAACAATGAGCATCATTATTGAATCGATTGTTTCTTTGTTGTCCTAGATATGTTGGTAGAATAGTTAAATGGCAGATTCAATGTTATAAGTTCCGAGTTACTTTGTTTTATGTCAGCTTTGAGTCCAAGTGATCAGTTTAGTCACTATAATGTTGAGAAGTTGATGAAATTGGCTCATTTTTACCCTGATGACTTCAATGATTTTGTGGCCCTTGAGCATGAACTTGATCTCTATTTGGATAATGTAACCCATGATACAAGGTTTGCTAGCTTGGATAATATTGGAGATCTGGCTGAATTGATGGTGACTACAAAGAAGAATCTTTCTTATCCTTTAGTATACCGACTTATAAAGCTCGCACTAACTTTGCATGTTGCCACTACAACTATTGAGAGGTGCTTCTCAGCTATGAAGATTGTGAAGAATGTTCTATGTAACAAAATCAGTGATGATTTTATGAACCATACCCTTATCTGCTATGTAGAAAAAGAATTGTTGAGCAAAATTCCCAATGAAGTGATAGTTAAACGTTTTCATGCGGTGAAAGATCGTCGTGGGATGAAGCGAAAGGTAATGTGCTACATAAAGTTCTTGTCTTTTTTAATACCGACCTTCTTCAATGTTTTCATTCTCCCTCAATTTGATCATGTATTTCATTGTTGATGCAGGTTGTAGGCTAGAGTGATAGAACAATGAGGCAATGTTCTCTTTTGCAACTTCGAAACAAGTCATTGTTATGCTAGTATGATTTATTTTTCCTCAAGTTGTTACTAGTTCGTTTCTCGTATTTTTTCAATGAACCTGATTACCATGTGGAGAATAAAATGGTTATGCCCACAGTTTTTACAAGAGTGTATTTTCCTTTTTGGTTCATGAATGTGACATTATTTGCCCCCTCTCACAAAAAATTCTGGGTCCGCCCCTGGTTGTCACGCCACCGCCGCACCGTCTTTAATCGTTGCCATATATCACCTCCACGCTACCATCATCGCTGCTACCAAATACCACCACCACGCCACCATTAGCCTTGCTGCCATATACCAAGACCATATACCCACCACTATCCTAGTCTACCTCCTTTTCGTCTTAGGTTAATTTCGAGATCTGTTTGATTTCGGTTTCGGGAAAAAAAAGAGTCTGGCACGCTTTCCAGAGCACTTTTTAGGCCAAAATTTTGAGGGGTGAAAAAAACTCCTATCGTTTTGTTAGGCTTTTTAGAGAGTTTTGAGACACTAGCCATCATAGTGATTTTTGTCGCAATTTTTGGTCGTCGCAGCCCCGAATTGCTCGAGAAATTTAAAAAAAATGTCAAAAAAAATGCGTGCCTACCCTGTTTTTGGTGCTTGGGAAGAGTTTTGAGACACTCTCCATTATAATGATTTTCTGAAAAAGCAAAGCGCAAAAAAAAGGAGTGCCAAAAAAACGAGAGAAAAAAATCAGAGTGGCTCTTCCCTTGATTAGTACGTGTCGTCGTGACTTCGTTGGTGTTCTAGGCTCGCGTCTCTAGTACGGTCTAGCCTAGGACCAGCATGGTACCGTCGTTGAGCATCTTTTCAATTTTGCATCTGTGAACTGATTATTGCTAACCCTTCTTGCTACCATATTATAAGCCTTCCCAGCTCCACATACATCTACATCGTGTGTTTGACACCACCTGGCAATCGCTCTATCCAAGCTTTGAGAGTTTTGACTACACCAGTTGCCGATCGCCACCTGCTGTTGGGTAAGAATTTGTAAGAGATTGGGATTTGCTTGACGGATTTGTGACACACCACCACCACCACTTCCTAGTAGTCTGTAGGTTCCTATTCTTCTGTGTTCCTATTGCTGCTAACAGTGGCAAGGTTAAGGTAACACGTATTGTTCGTGTGCATTTTAGCATTGCTACATATTCTGATTTTGTTGATTATGATGTGGTACCCATGCAAGCATGCTCCGTTTTACTTGGTAGACCATGGCAATTTGATAAAAAATATGGACACCATGGTAGAACAAATCAGTATACTCTTGTTCATAAGGATCAAAATATAACTTTGCTTCCTATGTCTCCTGAACATATTATGAAAGATGACATTGCTAGAGCTAGTAAAGCAAAACAAGACCTACATAAGAGTGAAAATCAGATTGTAGCAAAAGAATTTGAGCAACAGAGTAAGACTAGTAAATCATCATCTAGTGTTGCCTCTGAAATAAAACTGAAGAGTGGTTGTTTACTTGCCACTAAATCTGATATTACTGATTTGGATATTACTACATCTGTTTGCTATGCTTTCGTATGCAAAGAGGTATTATTTTCATTCGAGGACATGCCACCCTCTTTGCCTCCTGCTGTCATTAACATTTTACAAGAGTTCGCTGACGTCTTTCCACAAGACGTACCACCAAGATTACCACCTATTAGAGGGATTGAGCATCAGATTGACTTAATTCCCTGTGCATCACTACCTAACCGTGCACCATACCGTACCAATCCAGAGGAGACGAAGGAGATTATGTGTCAAGTACAAGAGCTGCTCGACAAAGGTTATATACGTGAATCTCTTAGTCCTTGTGGTGTTCCTATTATTCTAGTGCCGAAAAAGGATAGTACATCGCATATGTGTGTAGATTGTAGAGGCATCAATAATATTACTATTCGTTATCGTCATCCTATTCCTAGGCTAGATGATATGCTTGATGAATTAAGTGGCTCTACAATTTTCTCCAAATTTGATTTGCATAGTGGATACCATCAAATTCGCATGAAATTGGGAGATGAATGGAAAACGGCATTTAAAACTAAGTTTGGCTTATATGAGTGGTTAGTTATGCCTTTTGGATTGACTAATGCACCTACCACTTTCATGAGATTAATGAATGAGGTTTTACGTGCTTTCATTGGACGATTTGAGGTAGTCTACTTTGATGATATAGTGATTTATAGTAGATCTTTGGAGGAACACTTGGATCATTTGCGTGCTGTTTTTACTGCTTTACGTGATGCGCGTCTATTTGGTAACCTTGGGAAGTGCACCTTTTGCATAGACCGAGTATCTTTTCTTGGCTATGTTGTTACTCCACGGGGAATTGAAGTTGATAAAGCCAAGTTGAAGCTATTGAGAGTTGGCCGCAGCCCAGAACGGTCACACAAGTGAGGAGTTTCCTTGGACTCGCCGGGTTTTACAGGCGTTCTGTGAGAGATTTCAGCACCATTGCTGCACCTCTCAATGAGCTTACAAAGAAGGATGTGCCTTATTCTTGGGGTACCGCATAGGAAGAAGCCTTCACGGTTTTGAAAGATAAGTTAACACATGCTCCTTTACTCCAACTTCCTGATTTTAATAAGACTTTCGAGCTTGAATGTGATGCTGGTGGAATTGGATTAGGACGTGTGTTATTACAAGATGGTAAACCTGTTGCATACTTTTCTGAAAAATTAAGTGTGCCTAGTTTGAATTATTCTACTTATGATAAGGAATTATATGCTCTTGTTCGGACTTTGGAAACATGGCAACATTATTTATGGCCCAAAGAATTTGTCATACATTTTGATCATGAATCTTTGAAACATATTAGAAGTCAAGCAAAACTGAACCGTAGACATGCTAAATGGGTCGAATTCATTGAGACTTTCCCGTACGTCATTAAACACAAGAAGGGTAAAGAAAATGTTATTGCTGATGCTTTGTCTCGTCGTTATACTATGCTTTCACAACTTGACTTTAAAATATTTGGTTTGGAGACCATCAAAGATCAATATGTGCATGATGCTGATTTCAAAGATGTGTTGGAAAATTGTAAAGAAGGGAGAACATGGAATAAGTTCATCATTAATAATGGATTTGTGTTTCGTGCTAATAAGTTATGCATTCCAGCTAGCTCAATTCATCTTTTGTTGTTACAGGAGGCGCATGGAGGAGGACTGATGGGACACTTTGGCATAAAGAAGACGGAGGACGTACTTGCTACACATTTCTTTTGGCCAAGGATGCGACGGGATGTTGAGCGTTTTGTTGCTCGCTGCACGACATTCCAAAAAGCTAAGTCATGAGTTAATCCTTGTGGTTTATATATGCCTTTGCATGTACCTAGTGTTCCTTGGGAGGATATATCTATGGACTTTGTTTTAGGTTTACCTCGAACAAAGAAGGGGAGGGATAGCATATTTGTTGTCGTGGACAGATTTTCTAAAATGGCACACTTTATACCATGTCATAAAAGTGATGATGCCGCTAATGTGGCCGATTTGTTCTTTCGTGAAATTATTCGCTTGCATGGTGTGGCAAATACGATTGTTTCAGATCGTGATGCTAAATTTCTTAGCCACTTTTGGCAATGTTTATGGGCTAAGTTGACGACACAATTGCTTTTTAGTATTACATGTCACCCCCAAACTGATGGACAAACTGAAGTAGTCAATAGATCTTTGTCTACTATGCTTAGGGCTGTTTTGAAGAACAATCTAAAACTGTCGGAAGAATGCTTGCCTCATATTGAATTTGCTTATAATCGTTCGCTGCATTCTACTACAAAGATGTGTCCTTTTGAAGTTGTGTATGGTTTCCTACCTCGTGCACCTATTGATTTGTTACCTCTTCCATCTTCGGAGAAGGTTACTTTTGATGATAAAGAACGTGCTGATTTGATATTAAAGATGCATGAGTTAACTAAGGAAAACATTGAGCGCATGAATGCTAAATATAAACTTGCTGGAGATAAGGGTAGAAAACATGTTGTCTTTGCACCTGGAGATCTTGTTTGGTTGCATTTGCATAAGGATAGGTTTCCTGATTTGCGCAAGTCAAAACTAATGCCGCGCGCTGATGGTCCTTTCAAAGTCTTAGAGAAAATAAATGATAATGCATATAGACTTGAGCTGCCTACAGATTTTGGGGTTAGTCCCACTTTTAACATTGCAGATTTGAAGCCATATTTGGGTGAGGAAGATGAGCTTCCGTCGAGGACGAATTCATTTCGAGAAGGGGAGGATGATGAGGACATCAACACCATTGTAACACCCACAACCCCAGCCGGTATACATACTGGACCAGTTACTAGAGCTCGTGCACGCCAATTGAATTACCAGGTACTTTCGTTTTTTGGGAATACTTCTAATGTTCACGAACATATGATGTTGCCTAAGTTAGATACTTTTGTTGTGCTCATGAATGAAGGACCTAGCATGGACAAGAAGGATATCCGTTGGAGCGGGATCACGCGTGGAGAAGAAGGTGCACGCGTGGGAGAGAACAATGGAGATTTCACTGGTGATTTTCGCACTCTAAAACCACCATAAGGAGAGCATGAAGGCTTTGGATGAAATATTCAAGATGTCACTTTATAAATTTCGTCCATAGGCTATTATAGGTGTTGCACCACCTTATCTTTGGGCCGGACCCATGTAATTTCGAAATACCATAATATAGGCTATTTTTAGAGTCCGTATGTGTGGGGAAACCGAGTTTACGGCTGTTTTTGGACCCCTCCTCCAAGGGTCACGAAATTGCCTCTCTATTCCCTCATATATACAGCCCTTAGGGCGACGTTTAGCCTTGGTTTTTGTTTAGATTACAAGTTCGCCATAGATGCAACTTCGCGTTCTTCGTTTGTATTCTACGACCAGACAAAGGCGTCACAGAACCCCATCTTCATCAATAAAGCTTTACTCTTATATTCGCAATATCTTGATTGCATCTCGGTTTCTTGCTTGTTCTTCATTTGTGTCCAGGAAATAAACCTTCGTGGCCAGGTTTATCGTGCTCCGGCGTGGTCAATAACCTCTAGGAGTTGGTTTAGCGATTGCTAAGGCGTGATGTCCTCACACATTCTTAGTCGGGTCGTCAAAGTCTACTCCATCAAAATGATTCCCACGATCTCATCGAAAGACACGGACAACTTCGCCTCTATCAAGTGGTATCAGATTTCCAGGTTGCTCGGTGAGATTTTACCAGTTTTCCATAGTTAGATCGCATCTGTTCTTCATACCTATCGTCCACGAGAATGCCAAAAAAATTAGGGTTAGATCATCATATCCGAACCAATCTGAGCCTTTGCATAGTCTTTTGAGTAGTTTGCTTAGTTGAATTTGCGGTTACATCGTCGTGTCGACTTGCTGGTCTTAGTGTCTAGTGCTTTTAGAGTTTCGATTTCTGTTCACAGGAAACAGACCTTCGTGGTCAGGTTGATCGTGCTCCGGCGTGGTCAATAACCTCTCGGAGTTGGTTTCGCGATTGCTAAGGCGCGACGTCCTCACACGTTCGTAGTCGGATCGAAAGTCTACTCCACCAAAATGATTCCCACGATCTCATCGAAAGACAGGGACAACTTCGCCTCTATCACTTGTCAGGGCAAAGCGGCACCTCGCCGACGCCAGTGATCATGACGGGGACAGACGCGCCCGCTGACCAGTCGCCCGAGACCCACGCATGTCGCGGTGGGCGGGGAAGCACTTTCAGCCAGTGGTGCGAAATACCCCACGAGACAGCCGGAACCATGCCTGCCCGTGCAGTTCTTCAAAGGCCCCGGGCCCAACCAACCACACCTGAGGCAAATGCCAACCAGCCCACACGCCAAGCCCGTCGAGGGCTCTACTGAGCCCACAACAGAGAGGCCCGCGCATGGCGCACTCTGAGCGTCTGCGGAACGGCTCGCATCTCCACCGATCACGATGTGTCGATCTCGCGGATGCGCTGCTGCACCAACGACATGGACTCTGGGCGAGTTCCTCATGGCTGCCACAAAACACATCACGGCAGTCCTGCCAACTCCACTCCAGGGAGAAGACCGCGTCGTCCTCTCAACTTCATCCCTCGACGCGGCCGCTCCACCACGACTACACCACCGATGCATGCGCCACCCACCGCGGAAGGAAGAGCGCAGATCCAGGTCCTACACACGCTAGGGATCATTGAGACTAACCAGCGGATCACCTCCGCCGAGATGAAGGCATACGATGGGCTGTTCGCAGCACCAATTCCATTACCGGTGCTATAGGCCGTTGCAGCCCTGGTTGGTCATGAGATCCCCACCGGCTTGCAGGCCTCGACCGCCGCAGAAATGACCGCCGTGTCATAGGCCGCACCCGCTGCACCCTCTGTCGATCTCATGTTCATGGCTCACAATCTTAGAATTGCAGTTTGGAATGTGCATGGTCTCAGCGCGCACGTTCGACGCACAGCCATATGATCGCTGCTAGACACCACTTCTGCATCCATTGTATGCCTACAAGAAACAAATATGGCATTGATCTGCTCGTCTGTTGTCCTCGAGACGCTAGGGTTAGAGTTTCATGATTATACATATCTCCCGGCACAAGGTACACGGGGTGGCATATCGCTGGCCTGGAAGAGTCGGGCTATGACCAACAGGGACCCGATGTTCACCACAAACGCCCTCACATCCAAGGTAGCGACGTCCTCCGGCATGCCCTGGTGGCTCACTTTGGTATATGGCCATCAGGAAGATGCCGACAAGTTCGCCTTCCTACAGGAGCTTCGTAACATACGCACAGAATGCGCGGGACCTTGGATGTTATGCACGGACTTCAACCTGATACTGCGCGATGAAGATAAGAGTTGCGGAAACTTGCACCGTCGCATGATGGGCAGATTTCACCGTGTCATCAACGACCTCACTCTCAAGGAAATATATCTCAACCATCGACGATTCACTTGGTCGGACAAACAGTCACCACCAACCCTGGTGCACCTAGACCGCGTGCTCTGCACCTCAGACTAGGAGGATGCACATGGAAGCTGCCATCTGCGCTGCGTTGCCTCCGTCGTGTCGGATCACTGCCCCCTCCTACTTGACTGCTCACCCACGCACGCGGCGCACCGGCGCTTCCACTTTGAGGATTATTGGCTCAGGTTGGATGGGTTCCACAACACGGTGGCTGCCGCTTGGGGCTCGGTATATGACACGGACCCCTTCCGGCGGCTAATGCTACGGCTCTAAGTCACGGCCCGCAAACTGACAAGCTGGAGCACCAAATCCGCAGGGAACATCCGGGACAAGATGGCCATCTCTAGGGAGCTGATCTCACGCTTTGACAAGGCCCACAAGGATTGCATGCTCTCCCCTGCTGAAGGTTGGCTGCGCAAGCAACTTAAGATCACCTACCTTGGGCTTGCTTCCTTGGAGCAGACCATTGCGAGGCAGCGCACAAGACTCACTTCCCTTAAGGACGGTGACGCCAACACAACGTTCTTCCACCGGCAATGCTCTTTTCGCCGGCAAAAGAACCGCATATTCAGCCTCACGTGGATGGCAACGTGATTATAGACCAGGAGGGGATGGCACATGCAGCCTTCTCACACTTTGACGAGCTGCTCGGCTCTCACACACCCCACGACCACTCAATGGACTTGTCGCAGCTCATTGTGCCTTGCGACCTGACTAGCCTCGACACACCATTCAGCCACGAGGAGATTTGGGACGCCCTCAAACGCCTCCCAGCCCGAAAAGCACCAGGACCTGATGGGTTTACAGCTGAGTTCTTCCGGGCATGCTGGGACATTGTACGACAGGATTTTCTAGATGCCTTCCAGCAGCTCTTCGAGCTACGTGACCACGGCTTAAGCAAACTAAATCAGGCCCTCCTGACCCTGCTCCCGAAGCGCGCCGACGCCTGTCAGCTTCGCAACTACCGTCCGATCTGCCTCATACACATTGTGGCCAAGATTTTCGCAAAGGTGATCTCGCTACGTCTTGCCCCAAGACTTGGAGAAGCCGCGACCAGAATGCATTCATCCCAGGGCGGAGTCTCCATGACAACTTCGTCCTCGTCAGGCAATCCATGAAGTAGCTGCACCAGCTCGCGGTCCCACGAGTCATGCTTAAACTGGACCTAACGCGGGCTTTCGACTCCCTATCATAGCCCTTCTTGTTTGAAGTGCTCCGCCAATACGGTTTCGGGCCTCTATTTCAGGAGTAGATCGCGATCTTACTCACCAACTCGAGCACCAGGATCATGCTCAATGGAGAGCCAGGGCCGCCTATATGGCACCGATACGGGCTATGCCAAGGGGACCCCATGTCACCACAACTCTTCGTGTTTGTCGTGGACATCCTCGGTCGCCTCATCCGTCGCGCGCATGACTATGGCATCCTACGACAGTTGCACCCACGGTGGAACATCCCGGCTATCTCGTTGTACACCGACGATGTCATGCTATTCTGCCATGCCACATTCAACAACATGGAGGCCATCAAGGGCATCCTCAACCTGTTTGGCAACGCCAGCGGCCTAAGAGTTAACTACGCAAAGGCTCGGCCACCATCATGCATGGAGACCCTAGTGCGACCATGATGATCACCCTAATGGGATGCGCGGTGGTAGATCTCCCCATCAACTACCTGGGCATTCCATTGACGTTGAGACGCCCCACGGCTGCCCAGCTCCAGCCACTCATCGACTCGGTGGCTGCGAGGCTGCCGACATGGAAGGCATGGATCATGAACAAGGCCGGAAGACTCGTATTGGTCAAATCGGTACCCAACGCTATCCCGGTTCACCAGATGCTGGAATTCCCCCCCCCCCCCTAAGAAAACTCTCAAGCAACTGGAAAAGATTCAGAGAGGCTTTCTGTGGGTCGTCCGCGCCGCGGCCAATTGCGTACACTGCCATGTCAACTGGCGCCAAGTGTGTCGCCCAATTGAGTACGGTGGCATGGGGATCCAAGACCTAGAGCGCGCCGGGTTGGCACTCCAACTCCGATGGTTGTGGTACGCCCGCACCGATGGAGACCGCGCATGGCAAGGACTCGACTTACAATTCCCCCGTGAGGAGCGAGCGCTATTCTTCGCATCCACTGCCATGGTCATTGGAGATGGACAGGCTGCCCTGTTTTGGGATGACCACTGGCTACATGGTCAGTGTGTGCGCGAATTTGCACCGGCGTTATACAATTGCATACCCAAACGGCGCTGCAAAACGAGAACAGTGGCGGAGGGGCTCGCCGGCAACTCATGGACGCGTGACATCCAAGGAGTCATCGGGATGCACGAGATTGGACAGAATCTGCAGCTTTGGCAGGCCGTGCAACACATCACCCTCATGCCCGAGCCAGACCGAATGATGTGGAGATGGACAACAAGCAGCACATACTCGGCACAATCATGCTACGCCGCGACGTTCCAAGGCTCAAAGCGATGCCCCGCATGGAAAATCACGTGGAAGAGATGGGCGCCGCCTCGCGTCAAGTTCTTCAACTGGTTGGCAGGCAAGGATCGATGTTGGACGGCGGAGCGGCTTTCTCGACGCGGCTTATCACACCATCCCCGATGCCCACTCTGTGACCAAGCCCCGGAGACTATGCAACACCTACTGCTGGGATGCCCGTTTGCCCGGAAAACTTGTCACGACATCCTAGCCTGGACACGCATACCAGCACACACACACACACCAGCGAACCTACACTCCTTGACTGGTGGCAGAGGGCTAAGGAACAGACACCATCGGTGCAGCGCAAAGCCCTGCAATCAATCGCCATGCTCGTCCCCTGGATGATTTGGAAACACCGGAATGAATGCGCCTTCAACAATGCGCGACCCTCACTAGACACATTAGTGGATAAGATCATAGATGAGGCCAAATGTTGGGCACTCGCTGGGGCACAAGGACTACAGGTTGTCCTACCCACATCCTGGGATGTACACTGACCGAGCGGACGACCCATGTATAACCAGCCTCTTACGAGGATTGTACTTTCCATCTTTTCAATGAAACGAAACGCAAAGAGTCCTTTGCGTTTTCTCGGGAAAAAAATCTTGTTTGTTTCTTTTACACCGTGTGTAAAGTATTGATCAAAAATCAAATGCATTATGTGTATGTCCTATATGATTATGCATGCAATTATGTGTTCACAATGGTAATCCTGGATTCCTTGTGAATGAATTCCAGTTGCAGGTTGGGAAAACTTTTGCTTCTGAGATTGTGGGCACAATTCTCACTGAATTGCATATGTTAGAAACTTGTTCACATTTTAGAGAAAACAATGAGACCGAGAGACATGTAGTAAACCCAATCACGTGTGGAGATTGCATATGCCCAACACATTGTTTATTTGGGATCAAATTTGATGCTCAAATCAGCTGTAGGTGTGGGAAGTCTTCCGGTGAATACCTGTATACCACACTTTTCCACAAACTTGATACCGATTCACCTCAAATAGCAAAGGTATGCTATATGCAGTAGTTTTTCTTCCCAATCCACATTTTATAAGTGGATATTGACGCGGGAGTATTCTAGAAAGTAGGAATTGTTGACTAGAGGTTTTAATTGTCCTTGTACAGATCAAGTACTTTGCAGAGCTTCCGGCTTTATTGGATGAACAGTTTTGCAAGGACAACAAATGCGAGCATTGTGGAAGTCTGCAGAATATTGATCTGTTTCTTTCAAACACACCACACTTCTTTACAATAGGTAACGTTGGCAATTTATGTAGCTCTTTTTCTGCCAAAACAGAAAATGATATTCAAGATGTAAAAAACTAATCAGTTTCTGCAACACAACACATCTTGAAACCCAAGTCCTGCAGTACTGCAAGTGTACAATGTGAAAAGTATATGAAGCATCTCTACCCCCAATACATGGGAGCCGTGGTGTTTATATATTGATCAGGAGAGCCAACTCTCGGTAGGTTACATGGAACAATCTACTTGAGATTGTTAGAGATATTACAGGAGGGGGGTTGACATAAACAAGTTGACAACATATTTAAACTACCTCTTGTAACCTTGCCTTGCGAGGTAAGCCTTTGGTTTAACTATCTAGAGATAGAGATAAGACGTGTTTCAACAACCTCCCATAATCAAAACTTTCCTAAGTTGAGATTACGTTTAAAAACTTCAAATAACTTTGTAGGCAAAGTTTCTGTAAACCCATCAGCGACTTGATCCCTTGAGTGAACAAATCTGATCTCCAAATCTTTGCTTGCAACTCTTCCCTTGACAAAATGGTAGTTGATTTCTATATGCTTAGTCCTAGCATGAAAAACAGGATTTACTAACAGATAGGTGGCACCAAGATTATCACGCCAAAGACATGGAGTTTGTGTCTGGCTAATACCAAGTTCCCTCAATATGGACTTAACCCAAATGATTTCGGCAGTTGCATTTGCTAGTGCTTTATATTATACTTCAGTGCTAGACCTGGAAACTGTTGCATGTTTCTTTGCACACCAGGAGATCAAGTTTGGCCCAAAGAAAATGACAAATCCTCTTGTTGATCTTCTGTCATCTAAACAGCTGGCCCAATCAGAGTCGGAGAAAGCACTGACAAGTGTAGACGGTGATTTGCTGACGGTAAGACCAATTTGTAGTGTATTGCTCACATATCTCAGTATACATTTGGCAGTTGTCCAGTGAACAGTGGTTGGTGCATGAAGAAACTGGCAAACTTTATTTACAGCAAAAGAATGTCAGGCTTGTAAGTGTTAAGTACTGAAGGGCACCTACCAAGCTCCTGTATCTGGTCCCATCCTCTTGAGTCAAGAGTTCTCCTTCTGTGAGAGAGAGTTTCTATGAACTGGAAAATGGTGTTGGTGAAGGTTTACAGTGTTGTAGTCCAGTTCTTCTAAGGAGATCAGCTGCATACTTTTCCTGTGACAAATGGAGACCACCTTCTTTGTTTTTCCGAACTTCAATGCCAAGAAAATAGTGCAAGTCTCCTAAATCCTTAAGAGCAAACTCAGAGTTTAAATCTTTCAGTAAAGCAGTTATAGCTTCATTTGATGAACTTGTAACAATGGTGTCATCAACATATATGAGAACAAAGATGGCGGTTTTCAACTTATTGTAAATGAATAGCGATGTATCAGACTTGGAAGCAACAAAACCTAAAGTATGCAATTTTGAGCTCAAATGAGTGTACCACACTCTGGGAGCTTGCTTCAGTCCATAGAGAGACTTATCAAGTCTGTATACATGAAAAGGTTTATTCTTAGATTCAAACCCAGGAGGTTGCTTCATATACACTTCCTCTTCCAGAACGCCATGAAGAAACGCATTTTGCACATCTAGCTGTCTAAGACTCCAACCTCTCGACACAGCAATGGATAAAACAAGGCGGGTGGTCGCAACTTTAACCACATGGCTAAAAGTGTCCTCATAATCAATACCATACCTTTGCTTAAAACCCTTGGCAACAAGTCTGGCTTTGTAGCGATCTATAGTGCCATCTGACTTTTTCCTTATTCTGAACACCCATTTGTAATCAATTAATTTTCACCTCGGTGTGCAGGCACAAGATGCCAGGTTTTGTTTTTCTGAAGTGCGTGGAATTCTTCTTCCATAGCTTGTCGCCATTTTGGATCCATACTTGCTTCACGGAATGTACTCGGTTCACCTGTTGCACAAGCCAGACCAAACTTAACCTTATAATTGGTATATTGAATTACCCCTGTTTTGAGCCGAGTTTGTGGCGGAGTCGGAGTAGAAGATCCAGCCGCAGCAAAAGAAGGTGCAGAAGATCCCTCGGCATGTTCCAGAGCCGGCGATCCCGAGGAGGATCGGGTAGCACCAGTGGCAGGAGGCTCCGGATCATCTGTGGCGTCGTGAGCTGGTGAGGGCGCAGCTGCTGGAGAAGTCACTGAGTTCAGAACCGATGGGTCCTTCCCGTCAGAGTTTTTGTGGTGATGGTTGCTGGTGGTTTGGCAATGGTTTGATCGATGTGCCCATATAGTCCCGCTCCCATGATTTGGGAACGAGCTTGGGCTCGCCATAGGATGTAGTTGGTTCGAGAGAGAGGCTCAGAGGTCTTGTTGTTTAGGCCGGTGGAGAAGGCTTGGGTGGAGTTGGACATGGTGGATGTGGATGGGTTTTGTGAATGTAGCAGGAGGGAGGACGAGGGCTAGATGTAGGAGAGGAAGGTTGCTCTGATTACCATGTAAAAAGTATATGAAGCGTCTCTACCACCATACATGGGAGCCGCGGTGTTTATATATTGATCAGGAGAGCCAACTATCGGTAGGTTACATGGAATGATCTACGTGAGATCGTTAGAGATATTACAGGAGGGGGATTGAGATAAACAAGTTAACAACAGATTTAAACTACCTCCTGTAACCTTGCCTTGCGAGGCAAGCCTTCGGTTTAACTATCTAGAGATAGAGATAAGACGTGTTTCAACATACAATAATGAGTGTGAGGGTTATCTGACTTGTTATTGTCGAAATTGATTTAAATAAAATAGAAATATGTCTCTCAGAATGAAAATGTTCCAAAGGAAAGACATATACGTTTTCATGATAAGAAACCGTCAATTTCCTCCATGCTGGTTCAGGAGGCTGTTATTTTATTCATACATCGTAGCTTGTACTACTTTAGTGATCTGAACACTTATATTTCTTTACAGAGGGATAAGTAGTTTACACCAAAAATATTCATCATGTTGCATCCTTTTGATATTATTTTACAGTTTTGAACTGGTTGGGTGGCAGCGAAAGCCAGGACACACTATCTAAAGTTCTGGCTGGCATCACGTCTCCCCTTGACACTGAGTTCTTTTGCAAAAGTGTTCATTCTACAGCTATGTCTGCTCTCACCTCCATGGTACATGCACAGCAAACTGTTCTATTTTCCTAAATTGAATTGTTAATGGAGCTGAATAAATACTTTTATCATTTAATTCTCATGTTAAGGTAATCCAGAAATGAGGAAACGCAATGAGTTATATTTGGTATTGGTTGATGTTCATGACCTTTTATAAGCACACTGCTGGCTCACCGTCGTATACGGACCCCAGGCCGATGCGGCGAAGATCGCCTTCCTGCAAGAGCTGCGCGACGTGCGTGTCGACTGCCCTGGGCCTTGGATGTTGTGCGGGGACTTCAACCTTATCTATCGCGAGGAGGACAAGAACAACCGCAACCTAAACCGCCGCATGATCGGCAAGTTTCGTCGCCTGATCGACGACCTCGCGCTCAAAGAGGTGTACCTCAACGGCTGCCATTACACTCGTGCACCTTGACCGCATCCTCTGCACCTCGGACTGGGAGGATCTGCATGAGGAGTGCCACCTCCACTGCCTCGCGTCCGTCGTCTCCGACCATAGCCCCTTGCTGCTGGACTGCTGCCCCCTGCCTCGCGCTCACCGTCGCTTCCACTTCAAGCAGTTCTGGCTCCGTCTTGATGGCTTCCAGGAAGTGGTGACCATGGCTTGGAACTTCGTCACTCACGCCGACCCCTTCAAGGGCATGGTGTTGCGCCTCCATGCTACAGATAGAGCGCTGACTAGCTGGAGCGCTCGCTCGGTCGACGGCGGCCGCCTCAAGCTCGTGATTGCGTGGGAGCTGATCTCCAAATTCGACAAGGCGTGAGAGGACCGGGCCCTCACCCCTGACGAGTATTGGCTGCGTTCCCAACTGAAGATATCCTACCTCGGGCTAGCCTCGCTTGAGCGCACCGTTGCCCACCAACGGGCACGGATCGCCTCGCTGAAGGATGGAGACGCCAACACCTCATTCTTCCACCGCCAGAGCACCTACCGCAGGCAGAAGAACATGATCCACACGATCAGGATGGACGGTCGCACGCTCACTAGCCACGACAACATGGTGGACGCGGCCTTCTTGCACTTTGATGGCTTACTCGGCTCCGCCGTCGACCGCAAGTGCTCGCTCCACCTTGACGAGCTCATCGAGCCCAATGACGACCTCGAGGCGTCGTTCGGTGCCGATGAAATCTGGCACGCTATCCAGCGCCTGCCTGCGCACAAGGCGTCGGGCCCCGACGGCTTCACTGCAGAATTCCTACGCGCTTGCTGGCACACAGTGCAGCAAGACTTTGTGGACGTCTTCCAGTAGCTCTATGACATGCGCGGCCGGGGTTTCACTCGCCTCAACCAGGCGCTGCTCGCCTTGCTTCCCAAGCGCGCCGACGCCGCCTCCTTTGGGGACAACAGGCCGATCTGCCTTATCCATCTCGTCGACAAGGTGTTCGCTAAAGTGCTCTCACTCCGCCTAGGCCCATGGCTGGATCGCCTCGTCAGCCCGAACCAGAATGCATTCATCCCCAGGTGCAGTCTGCATGACAACTTCGTCCTCGTCAAACAATCTGTGCGGCTACTCCACCAGCTCAAAGCCCCACGAGCCCTCCTCAAGCTTGACCTGATGAAGGCATTTGACTTGATCTCCTGGCCTTTTGTTTTCGAGGTGCTGCAGCGCTACGGCTTTGGTGCTCGCTTCCGAGCATGAATGGCCATCCTGCTATCTTCAGCAAGCACTAGGGTGCTGCTCAATGGAGACCCCCCCCCATTTGGTATTGTTGTGGCTTCCGGCAGGGCGACCCGCTGTCTCCGCAACTCTTCGTCCTTGTCGTCGATGTCCTTGGCCGGCTCATCAATCGGGCCACCTCGCTGGGAATCCTGCAGCAGCTCCACTCGCGGCGCACGGTGCCGGCGATCTCGTTGTACGCAAACGATGTCGTGTTGTTCTGCCACCCATCGCCGGCCGAGATCACCGCGTTCAAAGCAATATTACAGCTCTTCGGTCGTGCCTCTGGACTCCACGTCAATTTCGCCAAGAGCACGGCGACCCTCATTCATTGCGATGAGGACGCGGCAATCACCGCAGTACATCTACTCGACTGTCCTATCACCGAGCTCCCAGTCACCTACCTGGTAATCCCACTCACAATCCGGCAACCTATGCCGGCGCAACTACAGCCCCTGGTGGACAAGGTGCGGGGCCAACTTCCGTCTTGGAAGGCATGGCTCATGAACAAGGTTGGGCGCCTCGCGACGGTAAAATCCGTCCTCTGCACAGTCCCCATTCACCAACTGCTCGTCTTCGCACCGCCCAAGAAAACCATCAAGCAACTTGAGAAGATTAAGCGTGGCTTCTTGTGAGATGGTCGCGAGGCTGCCAATGGGGGCAATTGCCATGTCAACTGGCGTCGGACCTGCCGTCCTATCTAGCTCAGAGGCCTTGGATCCCGGACCTCGAGCGCACCGGGCTGGCACTATGGATGTGCTGGCTGTGGCTCAGCCGCACCGACCAATATAGAGCGTGGAGCGGACTTGACCTACAGTTCTCGGCGGATGAGCACACCCTGTTCTTCGCCTACACCACAATGACCCTCGGAAACGGCCTCTCGGCCCTTTTCTCGGATGGCCGCTGGATTGACGGCTGATCCGTTGACGAGATCGCGCCGCAGCTCCACGCCTCCATCCCCACGTGCAAAAGCAAGGTGCGGACCATCGCGGAGGGGCTCAATGCCAACACTTGGGCTCGCGACATCGAGGGCACTCTCGGCATCCATGATATTGGCCAATACATCCGCCTCTGGAATACCATCGAGCACACCATCCTGACCAACACGCCCGATCGGCTCACCTGGAAGTGGACCACGAATGGAACATACACTGCTAAGTGAAAGTGCGTTATATCGACTAGAGGGGGGTGAATAGGAGATTTTTAGAATTTCATCACTGAGGAAATTCCTTTTGAGGAAATTCCTCACTGATGACTAACTTACAGCGGAAACAGTAAAGGATCAGACGTGCAAACTTTCACAACAGCAGTATTAAAGAGTGAAGAATGTGAAAACAGATTGCACAGTAAGCAGGCACGCAGAATACAGATGATGATTAACTATTGTGAAGAATTTGGGGTTGAGTAAATTCAGAGAAAGTCTTCAGCAAATTCTTCAAACAGTCATAGTGAAAGTCATCAACACATAATACAGGGAAAGTAAAGAGTTGAGGAATTAGAACCCGATTCTTAGTGAAGACTGTTGTTGATGACCCAGTTCCAACTGCTGTGACAGTTGTACATCTGGTTTGGAGCGGCTTGGTATTGAAACCAAAGGACACCCAGTCCCGGGACACACAGTCCCGGGACACACAGTCCCTACCGTATTCTCCTTGAGCTAAGGACACACAGTCCTCGCCCAACACTCGTGGTAAGTCTTCAGGGCAGATTTCCAAACCCTCACAAACTTGGTCACCCGGCGATCCACAATTGACTGCTGGATTGCTCTAGCCATGACGCCTAACCGTTTGGAGGATGCACAGTCCTCAAAGGTAAAAGGCTTCAGTCCCACACAGGAACAACTTCTTCAGTGATGCTTAATCACTAGGTTTGGTTTGTGGTTTCGGTGTATGGGGTATTTCCTCACTGATGAATTACTCTAGAAAGCTCTGAGGAATTTGGGTTGCTCTTATGACAAGTGTCAGTTTCTAACGGAGCAGCCAACCAGCTAGTGGTTGTGGGGATGGCTATTTATAGCCTGGGAGCATCCCGGCATGATTTGACACTAATGCCCTTAAATAATATGACCGTTGGAGTGGATAAGACCAATGACTTGGCGTGGTTATCGAAACGGTCGGAACCCTCAACTGTGAGAGTCCTCATGTCACTCATATTCCTCACTTGAGGCTTTTGGTAGGATTAGGCTTGGGTTGAGCATCATGAGGAAATCCATTTCGTAGTGTTACTTTGACCCCCTTTTACAGTACGGTGTTCCTATTCAACAAATGCGAAGAAAGTAAAACAGAAAACGTAAATCTTCATGCTTCAATTTCTTCAGAATGATTTTCTTCAGGAACCACCGGTCTTCTCAATATCAGTAGCTTCATGAGGAATATCAATTTCATCGTAGATTCCTCATGATTCATTTCTTCAGCTTCAGACCAATTTCTTCAACTGAAGACATATATTTTTAGGGGTCGATATTCTTCAAATATCTCAAACTCCTCAATGACTTATAGATCCTGTGTATACTCACAAACAAATTAGATACTTAACCTATAAGTCTTCAAACCACCAAAATCACTAAGGGGCACTAGATACACTTACAATCTCCCCCTTTTTGGTGGTTGATGACAATTAGGTTAAGTCTTCAACAGGGATCAAAAATATGAAGTGTAAATACTCATTTGAGGAATTTGAAAACAAGATTCAGAGAGACTCCCCCTGAAGATGTGCATACCTTGAGGATTTTGCTTTTATAGCAGATGCACATTGATGATTTGTATCATGGAGATCTCCCCCTAAGTCTTGTAAATCATGCATATATATAACATATCATATGAAGAAAATGAAGATGCATGATGGCAAATGGTATCTGACGAATTCCAGCATGCGTGCATTAAAACTTTGAGGAATAAGCATGCGAAGAAAAACGTTCAAAAGCGTCAGAGTACCATCGGGCTTAAGTTACAACTCATTACATAAAAACTTCAGAAGAGCCAAGAGTTTGTAACTTAATATAGTTTATAAGCCCCAAAAATTTCCCGCTTGAAGACTAACTCTCGAGTTTCTCCCCCTTTGTCATCAAGTGACAAAAAGGGACAAACTGAGGACTAACGCCCATGAAGACTTCATTTCTTGGCGGTCGAGGAAGAGTCGTGATGCTTCTTGGGAGTAGTCTTCTTCCTGGGGCCGATTGCAGTGTCGAGTTGTTCCTCGTCAGATTCAGCAGTGCGGAATGAAGAAAAGGAGCTGTCTTCAAGGTCTGGCACTGGAATGGGCCTGAACTTTCTCTTGGGAGGCCACGACCACTCAAAGTCCTGCTCAAAGTTCATTTCTTCAAGCTCAGTCTGGGTCTTCAGATGTGCAAGTGTAGCCCAGGTGCGATCGAAAACCTCATGCAGATAGTGATGATTAAGCTTCACGGAGTTCTGTGTCTCAGTGAGGGTTTTCACAATGGCACCAAACTGGCGTTTGACCCATTTGTGGTTGCGATCCACCTTCTCGTGAAGACTGAGGAGGAGCTCTCTGGTATTCAGCACGCGAGGAGGAACTGGGCTTGCTGGACGAGTCTCAGTATCGCCCCATGAGGAATAAGCTTCTGGTTCTTTAAACTGGCCATCAAGGGGCTTGCTGCCTTCTTCAAGCACAGATTTTCCTTTTCCCTCAATGGTCTCGAAAGTCTTCTTGTTGACCCGGATAGGAGGCATATAACCAACATGGTTTTGGAAATCAGCATGGAAGTTGATGCATGTCCTTGTCCTGATGAATCTCATGATCCACGGGGCATATATCTTGTGATCATAGGGGCACATGGCATTGTCAGCCAAAGTCCTCAAGAAGAAATCATGAATATTGATAGGAATGTCGTGAATGATGTTGAAGAGGATATTCTTCATGAGGCTGACAACATCTTCTTCATCATCATGCCCTTTGATTGGCGCGAGCACTCTGCAGAGAATTCTGTAGACAGACCGGGGTGTGTACTTGAGCTCATGGACGAGGAATGTGGTTCTTGAGGGTTTTCCTGCAGCCAAAGGCTTCATGAGGACTTCCATCATTCCATTTGGCATCTCACGCTCACCATAAAGCTTCACTGCCCCATCTGAGGGGATTGGTACGGGCAGTTCTCTGAGGATTTCAGAAGCCGGAGCTTTGTAGTGAGTATTTTGGGACATCCAGTCGAACACCCAAGTGTTGATGTCATCAGCGTTGCCAGAGATGTGCAGAGTGGCATAGAACTTAAGAATAAGCTCACTGTTCCAGTCTGATATGTCGGAGCACATAGGAAGCAAACCTGCATCGTGGAGTACACTGAGGACTGGTTCCATGCAAGGGATTGCTTCAAGCTCAACATGAGGAATGTGCATGTGCTGGAATATCTTGTTGCGGCCACAGAGCACTGAGGAATAGTAGGTCATATGAGTCCTTGTCCAAAACTTCAGATGCCTCATTTGAGGCTTGTCATATGGATTCTCTCCGATGAAATACATGCGTTCTTCAAAGGAATCTTCTTTCTGAAACTTTGGACGCTTGGAGAATGGCTGGCGCTGAGCTGGCTTAAGATTCTGCTGAGGAATGAGAGGGGAGACAATCATGGTAGTCTCTCGATTGAGCACAATGAATTCATTGTCTTGGGCGGCTACATTTTCTTCAACTTTTTCCTCAAGTTGAGGAATTTCATCAGCTGGTACTTCTTGCTGGGGAGATGATGCTTGTTCTGGATGAGCTTCAGGCTGAGGAATTTTTGCTTCTTTCTCAGCTTGAGGAGTTGGGTCAGCCTGTTCCTCATCTTGAGGAGTCTGCTCAGAATGTACATTTTCCTCAGCTTGTTTTTCTTCAGCTGGCTTTGTGGCAGAAGGAGTCTCATCAGCTGCTGCAGCTGATGCTTGAGTGGTCTCTGTCTGAGGAATGAGGGGTTGAGGACTGTCATCAATCTGGATTTCCTCATCAGTGTGTTCCTCAGAGGCGACATCCTTCATTTCCTCATCAGCCCTTGTAGCTGGGTCATCAATGATGACCATATCATATGAGGGGGCGACATTTAGAGGTACTGGATCCAGAGGAACAGTTTCTTCAGTTTCTTTGAGGCGCTTTGCCTCTGTCATTTCTACTACTGAGGAGGCTTTTCTCTTCTTTGCTTCCTTCTCAGCAGCCCTTGTCTTCTTCGCGTCTGATGCATACGGGATTATCTTCTTCACCTTTGAAGCTTTTGGTGAAGGTGTTCTTTCTGCAGATTCTTCAGCTGGTAATGAGGAACCAGCTGGAACAGAGTCATCAGCCTGCTTTGAAGAAGCAGCTGGATCAGGAGCAGTCTCATCGGTGGTTGCAATTTCATCAGTTGCAGTCTCCGTGATGATTTCTTCAATGGCCGGTTCATCAGCATGGCGCTCCTGGTGTTCTTCCTCAGCTTGAGGAGTTTCCTCCTCATCAGAAGATGCATCTGGTGGCTGTTCAACCAGGGGCTGAGGAGTTGGTGCTGGTGGTGCGGTTTTCTTGTTGTAGTCATCAACAACACTAGTGGTTAGCTTGATGAAATTGCGCTTGATGCTTTTGCGATCTGACAGCTTGTCATACTTGTTAGTCAATACTTGCAGCTCTGCCTGGGTTGACACCAGTGCATCAGGAGTCAGCTTGAGGAGATTCTGCCTCAGGAATTTCTCCTTTTTGGACTTTGCAGCCTTTGCCTGCCGGGCCTGCTGTTCTTTCCACTTGGCTTCATTTATGAAGGTGGCCACCATGTGGCTGATGCCAGGAGGAAGTTTCAAATCATCAATGGGTGTGTTTGGGTCCTCATACCATATATTGATGTAGTTGAGGAGGACCTTGGGGTCCAAGGCCAGAGGAATAGCACTGCCTGATGCTTGAGCAACCCTTTCTTGCTTGTTTCTGATGATGGCTTGCAGGGTTTCATCATCATATTCATCACTTCCCTCTGATGCAGATGGGACTGCGATGATTTTGCTGGGGCTGGGCAGAGGTGCACGTTCAGTAGTTGCCAAAGTCTTCACAAGTGGTGTTGAAGACTTTGTCTCCGAGCTAGTTGCAGCTGGGAGTGAGGAGCTGGAGCTGGCAGTCGTAGGCTTCACAACATGCTTCGGTACTGGTTTTTCTTGAGGCTTTGGAGGTGGAGCTGAGTATTTTGGTGCAGAGGAGATTGGTGCTGAGGGTTTTGGCGCTGATGGTTTTGGTGTTGAAGGTTTTGGTAATGAGGGTTTTGGTGCTGAGGGTTTTGTGACAGAAGTCTGAGCAGACTTCTCTTGAGGCTTTGGAGCCTTTCGCTTTGATGGCGCAGACTGCATTTGAGGAATCTCTGAGCCTGAGGTTTCTGCAGCTGAGGAATGAGCAGCACCGGAGGCAGCAGCTGAGGATTCATTGAATTTCTTCACTGCAGCTTCTGCTTGCCTCTTGAGCTTGGCCAGATGCCTTTCTTTTTCATCTGGATAGTCATCAATGGTTTTGAGGCTTGATGGATGTGCTACTTGATGATCCTCAAGTGGGGCCCTTCTGCCAGGAGGCTTCAAAGCGAATTTCTTCGCATATTTGGGAGTCACAAACCTGTACTCTTTCCATTCCTTCGCCCATCGGCGTTCTATCTTCTGCAGCCTTATCTTTCACTTGGACATTGTCTCATGTTCATCAGGCGTACAATAGTCCATGTATATGTCCTCAGGAATATCAGCAGTTGTGTTCTGCTCCAGTTTCTTTCCTCCCTTCTGTTTTCTTTCTTCCTCCATTTTCTTCAGTTGAGGACTTTGCTGATGATTTTGAACTCTTGAGGATTCTGAAGAGCCTTGAAGAGTTTCTTCCAGAAACGATGCAAATGAGTTAATGTGATGAGAACCGAGAGATTCATCAGCTGACATGTGTGTACCTGTGAACAGAGTATAGTTGCAAGGAATTTGGAGAGGTCATATGCGTTCTCAGATTTGAAGAAAATGAAAAAGTTCGACAGTTTGAGGAATATAACCAGTGGTTGAGGAATTTGCCTAAGCATACTGTTCTTGGGTTCCAGAGTTGTACAGATCCGAAAATTTGCACAATTGAGGAATCTCGTGAAAATCTTAGCTCTTGAGGAATCATGTGCGCATCGTATCTTGAGGACAAACAGATTTCTCATAGAAGAGGTAAAATTTCAGATCTAATCTCCTGTAAAAATGGGATATATTTACCCTGGAAGGTGCGAACGAAGAACACAAACAGTAGTGTTGGAGAGGCTCTTCGGTCGAGTGTCCAATGCACCCTAACTTGGCGGCAGAGGACGTCTACGGCGGCAAAGGACGTAGATGGTCCGACTCCGGTGTGATCCTGGCGACGAAAAGGTCGAGGCAGTGAAGCTCTTCCTCACCGGCGACAAGACTACCAGCGGTGGCGCTAGGGTTCGGTGGAGTGTGCTGTGGCAGGAGAGCGATGAGGCGAAGAAGAGGATACTGAGGGGGGTAAGGACATATTTATAGCCCAAAAGTTACTGTTTGGCGCGAAAGTTTCGGACCGAATAGCCCCTGCCTCTACGTCTCCGCAGGACACGTGTAGCTCCCGTACAATGCGGTGGAGATAGTGGAGATCGTGGTTATCCGATCGTGGGAAATGGGGGTTCGGTTACTGTGCCTTAAAAGAAAACAATTTTTGAAGATTTGAGGATTTTCGTTACAAAATCATCAGCTGACAAGGATGCAGTGAGGATTTTGAACAAAGTTTCAAATAGGACGCATATGAAGAATTGAATAGACTGGATAAGTATAGCATAGAGGGAAAGTAGGGTCCGATCACATTCACTTAGCAGAAACATCAACTTGAAGAAATAGCAATAAGTGAATGCTGTTGAGGACTAGAAATCACAGTCTACCTAGGCAAATGAAAGTCATCAAGTGTTTTTGAAGATTTTGTAATAGATCATCACAATGAAGAACAGTTGTTTTGTAGAAAAATGCATTGTGAGGAAATTGATCATTTGAAGAAAATCAAGTTGAGGAATTTCACATTGGGCGGTGGCGTTACCCACCATATAAGAATGTTGATTACAGAAGCCGCGTACAATTGTCGTAGGGCCCTGAGAATCAATTTCTTTGTTAATTTCTTCACATTCAGAGTGACATTCTTCATCAGTTGAAGAAAATCGTTTCATCATGTGTTGCACATCTAAGTCATCAACTTTGCATAAGTGTTAGGATGTGTGCATGTTTTTACAAAACATTTGAAGACTCTAAGATATTTAGCTCACACCGCAACTTGCAAAACCTTTTCTCATCCAAGGGCTTAGTGAAGATATCAGCCAGTTGATCAACAGTCTTCACATGGTCGATGAGGATATTGCCCTTGAGGACATGGTCCCGAAGAAAATGTTGACGAATCTGGATGTGCTTGGTCTTCGAGTGTTGTACTGGGTTGTATGCAATCTTGATAGCACTCTCATTGTCGCAGTAGAGAGGTACATTCTTCATGTTGATGCCGTAGTCCTTGAGGGTTTGCTTCATCCATAGCAATTGAGCACAGCAAGAACCAGCAGCAATGTATTTAGCTTCGGCAGTGGAGAGTGATACGCAGTTCTGCTTCTTTGAGGACCAACAAACTAGTGATCTTCCGAGGAAATGGCATGTGCCAGAAGTTGACTTGCGATCCACACGGTCACCAGCATAGTCTGAATCAGAATACCCTACCAGATGAAGATTGGAGCCCTTGGGATACCATAAACCTAGTGTTGGTGTGTGAGCTAAGTATCGAAGAATATGTTTCACAGACTTATGATGTGATTCCTTCGGTTTTGCTTGAAAACGTGCACACATGCAAACAATAGCATTATATCTGGCCTAGATGCACATAAATACAATAAAGAGCCAATCATAGAACGGTATACCTGCTGATCAAAATCTTTACCATTTTCATCAGTGCCGAGGTGGCCGTTGGTAGGCATTGGAGTTTTGGCACCTTTGCATTCGCGCATGTCAAATTTCCTCAGAACATCCTTGAGGTATTTCTCCTGTGATATGAAGATTCCATTGCTTTGTTGACGAATTTGAAGACCTAAGAAGAATTTCAGCTCCCCCATCATGGACATCTGATATTCCTCACTCATCATGTAGGCAAATTCATCACTATATCTTTTGTCAGTACAGCCAAATATAATATCATCGACATATATTTGACACACAAATAGCTCATTATCATAGGATTTAGTGAAAAGAGTTGGATCGAGTGAACCAGGTTTGAAGCCTTTCTTCATGAGGAATTCCTTCAATGTATCATACCATGCCCGAGGGGCTTGCTTGAGGCCATACAGAGCCTTTTTGAGCCTGAAGACTTTGTCTGGATTCTTTGGATCCTCAAAACCTGGGGGCTGAGCAACATATACTTCTTCCTCAAGCTTACCATTGAGGAATGCACTTTTCACATCCATTTGATACAAGGTGATGTTATGATGATTAGCATAAGCAAGTAGTATTCGAATAGCTTCAAGTCTAGCAACAGGTGCAAAAGTTTCATCGAAATCTATTCCTTCAACCTGGGTGTAGCCTTGGGCTACAAGTCGTGCCTTGTTCCTCACCACTTGACCGTCCTCATCTTGCTTGTTTCGGAATATCCACTTGGTGCCGATGATGTTGTGCTTGCGAGGATCTGGTCGTTTGACGAGCTCCCATACGTCATTCAGCTTGAATTGAAGAAGTTCGTCTTGCATAGCTTGGATTCACTCCGGTTCCAGAAAAGCCTCAGCAACTTTTGAGGGTTCTGTGATGGATACAAAGGAGAAATGCCCACAAAAGTTAACTAAGTGTGAAGCTTTTGAGCGAGTGAGAGGACCTGGCGCGTTGATGTCGTTGAGGATTTTGTCAACTTCAACTTCGTTTGCAATCCTCGGATGAGCTGGTAGAGGATTTTGTCTGGGCTGAGGAAGTGGTGCTGATGCAATTTCCTCAGGAACATCTTCTTGGTTTTTATCAGCGATGGGGATCGTTTCTTCATCAATTTCCTCAGATGGAACAATGTCTTCAGTAGGCTTGAGCTTTATTGCTTCCTCAGGAGACAGCTTATCTGGATCAGAAGGCAATTGCTCTCTTTGCGAGCCATTAGTTTCATCGAACCGCACATCTACAGTCTCAACAACTTTGTTATGATAGTTGTTGAAGACTCTGTAAGTGTGCGAGTCCTTTCCATAACCGAGCGTAAAACCTTCATGTGCCTTAGGTGCAAATTTTGAGTTGTGGTGAGGATCTCTAATCCAGCATTTTGCACCGAAGACTTTGAAATAACTTACATTGGGTTTCTTGTCAGTGAGGAGTTCATATGAGGTTTTCTTGAGGAATTTGTGAAGATATACCCTGTTGATGATATGGCATGCAGTGTTGATTCCTTCAGGCCAAAAGCGATGAGGAGTCTGATATTCTTCAAGCATGGTTCTCGCCACTTCAACCAGAGTCATGTTCTTCCTTTCGACGACACCATTCTGCTAAGGAGTATAAGGAGCAGACAATTCGTGAGTAATACCAAGTTCATCAAGATAATCATCAAGACCAGTGTTTTTGAACTCGGTTCCATTATCACTCCTGATATGTTTGATCTTGATGCCAAAGTTCGTCGAGGCCCTTGAAGAAAATTGTTTGAAGATTTCCTGCACTTCAGTTTTATACACTATAATATGCACCCAAGTGTATCTGGAATAATCATCAACTATGACAAAGCCATATAGAGATGCTGCATTGGTTAGTGTGGCATAGTGAGTAGGTCCAAACAAATCCATATGAAGCAATTCGAATGGTCGTGTAGTCGTCATGATGGTTTTGGAGGGATGCTTGGATCTGGTCATTTTCCTAGATTCACAAGCACCGCGGAGATGATTCTTGAGGAATTTGACTGATTCGATGCCGATGACATGCTTCTTCTTTGCAAGCATGTGCAAATTCCTCATGCATGCATGACCTAGTCTTCGGTGCCACAGCCATCCTTCTGAGGTTTTCGCTAGTAAGCAAGTGGCTGGTTGAGGACCTGTAGAGAAATCAACAATGTACAAATCCCCTCTTCTTACACCTTCGAAGAATTTGGATCTGTCAGATTCCATGACGACTACACATCTATATCTACCAAAGATAACAATCATATCAAGATCACAAAGCATTGAGACTGACATAAGGTTAAAACCAAGGGATTTAACAAGCATCACTTTGTCCATATGCCTATCCTTGGAAATAGCCACTTTGCCAAGTCCCAATACCTTGCTTTTACCTTTATCAGCATATGTGATTTGCTTCAGAGGTGATGGAGTTAGTGGCATATTCATCAGTAAGCTTTTATCACCAGTCATGTGATGTGTGCAGCCACTATCGAGAACCCACTCAGTATTTTTGGGTTTGTCATCCTGCAGATGAATTAGTACAGCTTACCATCTCATATGCTTCAGATTTGAAGAATATGATACTAATTTCATTAGATCAATAATTTCATCATAACAGAAATGTAAGGACGTGTGAAATATTTCTATTTCATCAATCATTAGCTTGCATCCTATCAAGCATTTCTTCAGGTCTCCAGCAAATTCTTCAGATGATGATTTTCATCTAGAGACCTGTCCTGCAGAAGTGATTAGTTTGATTTCTTCACCACCCACATCTGAAGGGGTGGCAAAGCGTTCATCATCCTGCGAGCACCATATGAGAAAGGTGGCATTGAAGCTAATGCACTTCTCTTAACAGTAGGGGGATTAAAGTACTCATATGAATATGCAGAGAACTAGTTTGAGGATTTATGAACATAATGATTTGAGGAGTAAAACTCATATTCATATCCGTTATAGTTTCCCTGCATGTTAGACGCATAAGCACGGGTACGAGCATAGTTTTGACCAGTTGAGGACTTTGATCCTCTTGAAGACTTTGGTCCTTCTGAGGAATTTGATCTGGGGTTCAGATTCTTCAGTGGTGGTGTCATGAGGACATTTACCTGAAGATTTTCAAGACAACTTTTGGGAACCCAGATTTTCCTCAGAGGAGGGCCATTCCTGCAGTTAGTTCCAACATATCGAGCAAATACTTCACCAGATTGATTTTTGAATAGTTTATAGTTGGAATCAAATGACTCATCTGAGGAATAGGATAGTTCACATGAAAAGCCAGTTAGATTAGATGGATCAAAAGGAGGCCCAGTAGCAGCAACCCATGAGGTTTTGGGATACTGCTCAGGTTTCCAATAAGATCCATCAGCATTTAGTTTCCTCTCAAAGGCAATTCCTTCTTTCCTCGGGTTCCTGTTCAAGATCTGCTTTTTGAGCACATCACAAAGGATTTGATGTCCTTTGAGGCTTTTGTACATGCCTGTCACGTACAATTCCTTCAACCCTGCATTTTCATTAGTGACATTTGTGTTTTCCTCAAGTGACGAAATAGACACAACAGGTGCAGTTGAAGAATTTGTAGCAATGGTAGCATTTGAGGATTCTGGTGAAGAATCAGCAGTTTCGCGTTCAATGCATTTAAGACATGGAGGAATAAATTCAAATTGACTAGCGCTGATCTGTTGAGCTAGTAATGAATCATTTTCCATACGAAGATCATCATGAGACATCCTTAGCTTCTCAAGATCAAGCTTCCTTTGAAGAAATTCATAGGAAAGCTTCTCATGATCAGTGAGGAGTGTATCATAACGATCCGGAAGATTATCAAATCTAGACTGAAGACTTTTCATGTCATCAGTGAGGATTTGGGTAAGGTTCATTTCATCATTCAACAGATCATCACTTTTGTCTAGCAGTTTCTGAAGCTTTTCAAGAGCAGTTTGTTGTTTAGTGGCAATAATAGCAAGTTTACTGTAACTGGGTTTCTTATAATCATTATGGTCACAGTCACTTGAATCAGAGGAGGGGGCATTATTTGATACCATTGAACCTTTTGCCATGAAGCAATCGGTTGGAGCGATGTCATTAGCATAGTCATCAGTATGGATGGTGCAATCATTTTCTTCAAGATTGAAGATTGACTTGCTGACGAAGGTGGTTGCTAGTGCAAGACTAGCCTGTCCGGATTCTGAGTCTTCATCAGAACCCTCTTCTTCATCAATTCTTCTGATTCTTCCTCGGAGTCCATTTCCTTGCCAATAAGTGCCCGAGCCTTTCTGAAACTGGTCTTCTTGTGCGATGAGGGCTTTGAAGATGAGGATTTTGAAGATTTCTTCTTCTTCTTCGAGTCATCAGAACTGTCATCCTTGTATTTCTTCTTCTTTGATTCCTTTCCCCAATGGGGATAATCAGCAATGTAATGACCTGATTTCTTGCACTTGTGACAGGTTCGTTTCTTGTAGTCCTCAGATGCAGATTCTGATTTCCTCATGTCTCTTCTTGAAGATTTACCGAATTGGCATCGTCGTGTAAATCTCTGAAATTTCCTCACAAGCATTGCAAGCTCCTGTCCAAATTCTTCAGGATCACAAATGCTGTCGTCTGTGTCTTCGTCTTCAGATGAGGAAATTGCTCTAGCCTTCAGTGCACGTGGTCTGGAATAGCTTGGTCCATATAGATCTCTCTTTTCTTCTAGCTGGAATTCATGAGTATTTAGCCTTTCTAGTATATCAGTTGGATCAAGCATCTTGTAATCTGGTCTTTCTTGAATCATCAGAACTAAAGTATCAAATGAAGAATCCAAAGATCTCAGCAGTTTCTTCACAACTTCGTGATTAGTGATGTCTCGAGCTCCCAGTGCTTGCAGTTCATTTGATATGTCAGTGAGGCGATCAAAGGTGTCTTGGCAGCTTTCATTGTCATGTCTCTTGAAGCGATTGAAGAGATTGCGAAGAATATCAACACGAGAGTCACGTTGAGTTGATACTCCTTCATTTACCTTGCACGGTCTCTCCCAGATTAGTGTTGCAGAGCCCAAGGCACTTACTCTTCCAAACTGGCCAGGGCTCAGATGACCACAGATGATGTTCTTCGCTTGAGAATCGAGTTGCTTGAATTTCTTCACATCAGCCGCAGTGACACTGGCAGATATGATGGGGACTCCATTTTCCACAATATACCAGAGATCATTATCAATAGCTTGTAAATGCATTTGCATTTTGTTCTTCCAGAAGGGAAAGCTCTTTCCTTCGTAGGTAGGACATGCTGCAGTCACCTTAAACATGCCTGCAGTCGACATAACCAAAACTCCAGGTGGTTAACCCAAAATCACACAGAACAAGGGAGTACCTTGCTCTGATACCAATTGAAAGTGCGTTATATCGACTAGAGGGGGGTGAATAGGAGATTTTTAGAATTTCATCACTGAGGAAATTCCTTTTGAGGAAATTCCTCACTGATGACTAACTTACAGCGGAAACAGTAAAGGATCAGGCGTGCAAACTTTCACAACAGCAGTATTACAGAGTGAAGAATGTGAAAACAGATTGCACAGTAAGCAGGCACGCAAAATACAGATGATGATTAACTATTGTGAAGAAATTCAGAGAAAGTCTTCAGCAAATTCTTCAAACAGTCACAGTGAAAGTCATCAACACATAATACAGAGAAAGTAAAGAGTTTAGGAATTAGAACCCGATTCTTAGTGAAGACTGTTGTTGATGACCTAGTTCCAACTGCTGTGACAGTTGTACATCTGGTTTGGAGCGGCTTGGTATTGAAACCAAAGGACACCCAGTCCCGGGACACACAGTCCCTACCGTATTCTCCTTGAGCTAAGGACACACAGTCCTCGCCCAACACTCGTGGTAAGTCTTCAGGGCAGACTTCCAAACCCTCACAAACTTGGTCACCCGGCGATCCACAATTGACTGCTGGATTGCTCTAAACCATGACGCCTAACCGTCTAGAGGATGCACAGTCCTCAAAGGTAAAAGGCTTCAGTCCCACACAAGAACAACTTCTTCAGTGATGCTCAATCACTAGGTTTGGTTTGTGGTTTCGGTGTATGGGGTATTTCCTCACTGATGAATTACTCTAGAAAGCTCTGAGGAATTTGGGTTGCTCTTATGACAAGTGTCAGTTTCTAACGGAGCAGCCAACCAGCTAGTGGTTGTGGGGGGTGGCTATTTATAGCCTGGGAGCATCCTGACATGATTTGACACTAATGCCCTTAAATAATATGACCGTTGGAGTGGATAAGACCAATGACTTGGCGTGGTTATCGAAACGGTCAGAACCCTCAACTGTGAGAGTCCTCATGTCACTCATATTCCTCACTTGAGGCTTTTGGTAGGATTAGGCTTGGGTTGAGCATCATGAGGAAATCCGTTCCATAGTGTTACTTTGACCCCCTTTTACAGTACGGTGTTCCTATTCAACAAATGCGAAGAAAGTAAAAGAGAAAACGTAAATCTTCACGCTTCAATTTCTTCAGAATGATTTTCTTCAGGAACCACCGATCTTCTCAATATCAATATCTTCATGAGGAATATCAATTTCATCGTAGATTCCTCGTGATTCATTTCTTCAGCTTCAGACCAATTTCTTCAAATGAAGACATATATTTTTAGGGGTCGATATTCTTCAAATATCTCAAACTCCTCAATGACTTATAGATCCTGTGTATACTCACAAACAAATTAGATACTTAACCTATAAGTCTTCAAACCACCAAAATCACTAAGGGGCACTAGATGTACTTACACTAAGTCTTGCTACAAGGCTACCTTCCAGGGATCCATCCCCAGCGCATCCTGGAAGTTCATACGGAAGAGCTGGGCACCACCCCCAGTGCGCTTCTTCCATTGGCTCGCTGACCAAGATCGATGCTGGACCTCAGACCGCTTGGCTCGGCGAGGGCTGCAGCACCACGATCCTTGCCTCTTGTGCTGCCAGGACTCCGAGACGATGGACCACTTGCTCCTCCGCTGCCCCTTCTCCAGGCAGGTATGGCAAGATGTCATCACTTGGCTCCGCTTGCCTTGCACACACCCCAGCCACGAGTCTTCCCTCCTTGCCTGGTGGCATAGCACCAAGCAGAGAACTCCGCAGCCCATGCGCAAAGGCTTTGCCTCCACGGCCCTGCTGACCCCGTGGATGATTTGGAAGCACCGCAACAGCTGCGTGTTCGAGGGCACCCAACCCTCGGCGAACCGCCTGGTTGCGAGGATCAAAGACGAGGCGTCCCTCTGGACCAAGGCGGGAGCGGCTGGCCTCCGCGACATCATCCACCAGACCTGGCACGTGCACTAATTCCATGTAATCATCATCAGTATTGTACCTCCTAGGAGGAATGTAACATAAACTCTACCTTTTCAATACAAAGAAACGCATAAATCTCTCTGCGTTTTCTCGAAAAAATAAGTGTGTTGCTAATTATTTACTGTTCCTTGACTGGTGCTGGAGGCCAAGTTGGTATTGTTCTAAGACTGAAGCAAGGTTCTTATTTTTGTGAAACGAAACGGATCATGGTTAAGTGGCGTTATCATGTGGTTCAGATTGCCTAGGTGACATTGACAAGGCATTTTGCTGCTAAGAAGTGGATAGAATGTTTAAACTATGATACGTCATATCTGAGTTGGTTCGTACTTGGAGAGATATTTGCAAGTTTTCAAATGGTCCTATCTGTGGCATATATTTTTCCTGTCTACCCGATATCAAGATATTTAGAAGACCCAACAGAAGAATTTCAGCAAGAATCAATAGCATGTGTGATCCTTATGTTGCTAAGTTCTTTTTGTGAATGTTCCATTGATTGAACGGTTGAAGAAGTGTCATATGTAGGTAAACTGGTTGGACCTTGTCACGTTTGCTGCTCTCACAAGTATATTTTGCATTATTTTCCTTCCCTTTGTATCTAATAGGAAATGGCCTCATCAAATCAGATGAAGTGGTTGCAGAACATGAGCTGGAGTAACCTTTTTATCAGTATTAGTACAGCCTATTGCAAGGTCGGTTTAATGCTCTGGTTACATAATCTGCCTGCTTACATATGCAAGCATAGTCACTACTTGCAAATGCAGTGCAATTTATCATCCATCTTATGCTACCTTGCAATCCAAACTATTGCAGGTCTGCTATGCTGATGACCGCTCCGTTTGTTTTGCTCGCGACGAGGACAAGTGGGTCATATATGGCTTGGAGACTGTCGAGGTAAGTGGCTCGTGGCTCCTGGGTGTTGATCAAGACCTTGTATTCTTTATTGTGGCCATTTTATGCTTAACTTGCTGATTTGTTGGTGTGAACTGCCTACATGCAGAGAGAAGATACTTGGGAGCATTTGCTAGAACATTTCAAGGACTGCAAGCTCCAGACGATTAGAGCCAACTCTGGACCCATTTTTTTGTTTCATTGCCACTTTTTTTATGTTGTTTGGATTGGTCACTGTGTCATCGAATACAGATAAATTCTTGAGGGATGGTATAGATTGGTCTGTGTGTCTTTAACTCGGAAGAAGGGCTTTATGATGTTTGTCTTTGAAAGTTGGAGCTGATGGGTGATGCATGTCTTGACTTCTAAGGCTGGTTGTAATGGATAGTATCATATACTAGTATCATACATATGATACTAGTGTATGATACCACATCCATAATGCATAGTATCATATGTTAGTATCATAGGATGGTTAATTTATTGCCATGCAAGACACATAGTAGCACATCATTTAATATGATACGGTATCATGATATGATACTCAACCCTCTCTTTCTTCATTTAATTCTATGCCACCTCATCGAAATTGTCTAGTTGGCGTGCATGATACTACCTATGGTACTACCATTACGGGCAGCCTAATGTACTCCCTCCATTCCTAAATACTCCCTCCGTACCAAAATTTTTGTCTTAGATTTGTCTACAAATGAATATATCTATTTACTAAAACGTGATTAAATACATTCATATCTAGACAAATCTAAGACAAGAATTTTGAGATGGAGGGAGTGTAAGTTTCGTAGAGATTTTAATATAGACTCCTAAATACTCCCTCCGTCCCGAAATTCTTGTCTTAGGTTTGTTTAAAAATGGATGTATCTAAATACTAAAACGTGATTAAATACATTCATATCTAGACAAATCGAAGACAAGAATTTTGGCGCGGAGGGAGTGTAAGTTTTGTAGAGATTTCAATATAGACTACATATGAATGTATGTAGACATATTTTAGAGTATAAGTTTACTCATTTTGCTTTGTATGTAGTCCATATTAACATCTCTACACTTATACTCCCTCCGTTTCTAAATATAAGACATATTAGAGATTTCACTATAAACTACATACGGATGTATGTAGTCATATTTTAGAATGTAGATTTACTCATTTTACTTAGTATCTAGTCTATGATGAAATTTCTAAAATGTCTTATATTTAAAAATGGAGGGAGTACTTCGCTGGAGGGAAAGGATGGAACTGAAACTGAAACATGCTATTGGATGTATACTTCGCTGGAGGGGAAGGTTGGAAAATGGTTAGCCTAAACTTTTTTTCTTTTTGATCGAAAGGGGTTTTCCCTGCTCCATTTTATTGCATAAAACGGAGCACAGAGTTTAAAACAGCATTCATTCATCCAAATATCTAAGACTCCAGCCAGCCAGGGCATAAGAAATCTACTTATTACAAATTTAAGCAATGCCAAAACCTGGCAGCCATAGAATCTATAAGGTTTTTTTTTTCATAGCTGGAGTGAGTCCTTACTCCTTAGCCACCGATTCTGGAGCGTGGTCAACCATAATGCGTGAAACAGCCTCCAGATCCAGCGACGCCTCCAATGTTAAACCTAAACAATGTTTACTCTTGTGTGTTAATCAGGTGGGTTAAGTATCGTGAAGATGGTGCTGTGGGCATATGCACTAGAAACTAATCCACTAATTTTTTTAAAATATTATCTTTTTTCAAATCTTTTTGAAAAATATGGTGTCTATTTGAAAATTTTGAAATATATTGCAACGTCGGCCTCCCAGTGGCCGACTGCCACTTGTCGGCTTGCCAGTGGCCGAAAGGTGGCAGTCGGCCACCAGTTAGCCGACAGGTGTTCAGTCGGCCACGCGTCGGCCGAGTACTGGCCAGAACACGTCGATGGATCCCTGTCGGCTTGCGCCAGCCAGTCGGCCTCCTGGTGGCCGACAGGAGGCCAGTCGGCCACCTCTTGGCCGAAAGGGGCTCTCCTTCCCTTCCTTCTTTCTTCTTTCTTCTTCTTCTTTCTTCTTCTTCTTTCTTCTCTATCTTCTTCTTCCTCCCTTTCTTCTCCTTGCTCTCGTTTCTCTCTTTCTCCCCCAGACGAAAAATCTTCCGATAAAACTACGTTTTGAACCGTGGTTTAGTTGCGTAAGTTTGAGGGAAGCCTAATCATCCTTCTCATTCGCGTTGCGGTGGTTCTTTGAAGCTATTTTTGGTGGTGGTGGTGGAGGTTGTGGAGGAGGTTGAGGAGGAGGTTGTAGTGGTGGTGGTGGCGGAGGTGTGGGTGAAGTTGGTGGAGTTGGAGCTGGTGGTGACGGTTGTTCTTGCTATCGGTGTTCGGTGTTCGTCGTTTGTCGTTCGTCGTTCTTCGTTTCTGCGCACGCTTCAAGGGTAAAATTATTTTTACTTCTGTGAATTAGTTTAGTGAATGTAGTAGTTTGAATATATTTAGTTGTCTGATAGATGTGGAAAAATATTTAGTGAGTGTAGTACTTCTCCGGTATTGTATATTTACTATATTTCATTAGTATAGCAATGGAGAACCATTTTCTTCTTAATCCGGAGATTGATAGTAAGCATCGTGGGAAGCTATTAAGTGAGCAGAAGCTCGTACCACTTGTCACTCGCACTTCGAAGTTTGACTGGAGAATACATCCACTGTGGGTTCAAAGGTAAACGTTTTATTCGTGAATTAGAAGCATTTGTAAAAAATGTACATTGTAAGTAACATGATTTACATGTTTTATATGCAGACTAAAATGGTCCGGACTTCTACCTTTCGCACGTCTAGTTGAGGGAACTGACACATCGAAGCACACAAGCATTGACGGTTCTTTGCTCACTTGCTTAGTTGACCGATGGAGGCCTGAGACCCACACGTTCCACTTTCGTTGGGGTGAGATGGCTCCTACTCTACAAGATGTCTCAATGTTGCTAGGACTTCCGTTGGCCGGAAATCCCATTGGACCGTTGGCAGACCCCCCAGAGTGGCAAACGGAATTGGGAGCACGTTTTTTGAATATATATGCTAATGCTCCAGTTCTGGCGTCAGAGCCACACGGACCTAAGTTTGACTGGTTACAAAAATTCAGGGTAATGTTCCTAACAACTTATCTTTCAATGCACATGATTCAAATTGACATGCTTCAAATTAATAACTAATACTTTCTCCTTGCCATATTGCAGATCGAGAATTTTCCAGGGTATCCACACGTAGAAATGAGTGATATACAGATTACTCGTAGCCTGGAGGCATACCTCATGTGGCTTCTCGGGAAGGTGATGTTCACTGAGAACCATGTCACCACTGTGAGTGCGCGCTACATCCCCATTGCACTAGAAATCGCGAGCGCTCAGGCACCGGAACAGATCACACCAAGGAGTTGGGGATCTGCGGTATTAGCAGCTACATACTGAGGTATGTGCAATGGTTGCCAGCTAACGACGCCCAAGTCGGCCATTCTTGGTTGCCCTCTGTTTTTACAACTGTGGTCGTGGGAGAGGTTCTCTGTAGGACGACCAAACATAGATATCGAGCATGGTTTTAATGAGGGCAACTTGTTAGATGTTGATAACATCGATATGCCTACTTTCGGCCTATGCTGGACGCGTCGCAAGGTATGTCTCCTTGTATAATATTATCCACATTATTTCTACAGTATCATTGAAACTGACTATTGTTTTACGCAGAGACGGTTTGCTAATGAACAGACTAGGCGAGCCTACACTGCACTGAATGAGCAGTTTGATACTTACACTGGAGTAATTTGGCAACCTTACACACAAGCAGCCAGACTATCGAGATATCCCGGTGGTATTTCTTATCTATGCACGAGAGATAGTGCTTACTGGATGACGAAGTCCAAGATTATCTTCGATGTCTTCGTTGAGGAGATGGCGCAGCAGCGGGTCATGAGACAGTTTGGTCTTAGACAGATGGAGAACCCACCCGCTACAGAGAACATGCTTGAAGCGGTAGTCCACAGGTATTATATAATTACTGCATAGTACATTATCCATTATTATGATCTATGGTTAAACAAGACCATCAATTGCAGGATGACAAGGAAGGGAAGCAACAAGACACAAGCTCAGTGGCTGATCCGGCTAGAACCTTACGTTCTAGAATGGAACACCGCCACTGAACGTGTTTGGCTTGAAGAAGGAGCCTTCAATCCTGCTGAATTCAATGCATATTTGGAGCAATACAGGAGAGGGACACGGCTACGCATTGTTCAGCACTCCAATACAGATGAGATTCCTGACCCGCATACGGCTGACACTTACCCGTCATATGATACTTCTGGATCAAGGCAGCACGCGGTAATATTTATTTTCTTTGCAAAATTCATCTTGTTGTTACGTAATTGATCATGCGTACTTATTAATTTGCACGACAATTTCAGGCTGAGTTGACATACAATCTTCATACGGACGTGATGAACTTTGAACGATCATTGTCATCTGGACCTCTTCTGCAAAGGTCTCAGGTTCAACCATGGATCAAGCGACTCGAGCAGAGGATAAGGGATATCTACAAAGTTATCACATGCACCCGCACTTCGGACGTTGTGCAACATCAGCATCCACGTCCCTCCGTGCATCGACACGAGCCGCGTCCCTCCGTTCATCGACACGATCCGCGTCCACGTGTACAGGGGGTGGAACCGACTGCCCATCCACCCCCTCCCGACCAGGCTGGTAGTTCGGCATGGCATCATCCACCCCCTCCCGACCAGGCTGGTAGTTGGGCATGGCAGCATCCACCCCCTCCCGACCTGGCTGGTAGCTCGGCATGGCATCATCCACACCCCCATCCTCCCTCATCCGCTCCTGGTTTCACGTTCCATCCACCTCCAACAGGTATGGTCCCTCCTCCAGGATCCTATGCATATCATGATGCGTCCGCGTCCGGATCCGGGTTCGGGAGTGAACCAGAGGAGCCAACAGGGCAGCTAGACATGTGGTCCGCCATGTATTCGACTCCTCCACCATGGCCCACACAGGATACACAGGATACAGATTAGGATCAGGGTGGGTCCGAGCTACCCCCTCGTAACATTAGGCCAGTGCACAGGTTTGGATGGAGTACGCCTCCAACACCACCAGAGCGTCGAGGGAGACGGCGTGATTGATGCACAGCTCTTGACCTTCTATGTATGATATTTATGTGTATTTCAGTAGCGTGTCACTACTGATGAGTTCGTCCCATAAAACTTGTCTATTGTCTAACGCCACGGTCTCTGGCGTTGCATAGTGAAGCAGCAACGCCACGGTCTCTGGCGTTTCTAAAAGGGTCAAAATGGATCAAAATGGGTTCATTTCATGCTCAAAATTGAGAGGAAGGTCAAAACAGTGAAAAAAAAGGAGTTTCCCGCCCAAAGGCCACCTGTCGGCTCAGAGGAGGCCGACAGGACCTGTCGGCTACGGGCAGGCCGACAGGCCCCCCTCCCCTGCCGACTGCCCCATCCTGCCACCTGTCGGCTAACTGGTGGCCGACTGCCACCTTTCAGCCAGTGGCAAGCCGACAAGTGGCAGTCGGCCACTGGGAGGCCGACGTTACAATATTTTTGAAAAAATTCAAATAAACACATTATTTTTCAAAAAGATTTAAAAAAAAGCAATATTTAAAAAAAATTAGCAACTAATCCTACCAAATGCAGAGTTTTTGTGTCTCTAAATTCTGACAGTACGCTCGTGCTCCTTATTTCACGCACAAGGAATTCTAGCAAAGTGCTACCCACGAGGATTACCAACAGCATGGTTGTATGCTGAGATAAATATTTTGGTGGAGACCACCTACGTTAGTTATATACTCCGCTAAAAAAAAATTATAACTAAAAAAATATAATATGCTGAGTATATGATAGTTATAAGATCCCGCTAAAATAATCAGGATTCACAAGACAAATGAAACATCCTTTAATTGGAAAATTATATGCTACTTCAACACCAACCAACGCAACTTAGCAACAACTGCTGGAGAAAAAACATCTTACCACCATTTCAGGATTGTACACTAGTCTAGTTGACAGACAACAACCATCACGAGGAACAAACAACTGGGACCTATTATTCCATGTAAACTGGATACAAGACCTATGATAAAATGCAGAAAGTCAAGCACAGCACAGATGATAATAATCTACGTCTGTTGTAATCGGTAAAGCCAAGGCAAGCATAACAGCTACTACTCTTCATCATCCACGCCAAGATCACGGCCACTTATCATTCAAGGGCACAGGAATGATCCTCTGTTTGTCCGGGTGCTAGTATACATGCATTCTGCGACCTAAAACGCAAGCTCGTAGCTTTCTTAGGACTGGTCAGCCAAGCCGCTCCCACCATCGTTATCGGCGCCAGTGCTCCTGTGGCTCTCGGTGCCAGAAGGCTCGGAACTGGCCCCACCTGCTGCATAGGCTGGTTGTTCAACTTGAGGGGCCTGGGGAATGCCATTGACAGCCCCGGGTCTCGCAACCATTTGACCAGCAAACGGAAGCATCTGAGCCTGTTGTTGCTGTAGTTGCTGCTCCTGCATCTGCTGAGGCGTTAGAGGGGTCCTCGGAGGGAACATTGGCACCTGTGACATGTAATGCCCTGCCCCTGGGGATGCAGCAGGTGGTGCCATCTGTATGCACAAGTAACATTAGGTGCATGCAGTAGAAAAAATATAGGTATACTGTATGTATGTTGGTCTAAGACATGACTAACCTGAGGACGGCTTACAGAGGTCTGTGGCTGAGTATCAGCAATCGCAGCCAAATACAAAAGATTCTTCTGAAGCTGAGCTTGATACCTGAAAGTTATATGGGAGATGAGTTGTGAGTATGCGTTTCTCCATATCCGTTTCAGAAGGAACCACACATTCACACAAGCAAATATTGTTACGTATAAGGAAACTTGTTGAATGCATCTATTATTACAAGTATAGAACACAAGACCGATTCAATGCAGTGCAAAGTAGATTAGGAAATGCAAAAACATGACGTAAAAGCAAAACATGATGTAATATTATGCCCCCGCTAACAAGAGAAAATACTAATAACAGAGAACTAAAACCTTCAATAATCAGAAAAGCAAAAACATGGCATGCTTAGCAACATTGGATTAGTGACACACGAGCAGAAAGGATGCACGAGCAAAGGCATCCAGAAGACCAGCACAATGGAACTGCTGATCTGGCACCCAAATAAAAGATTTTGAACGGGTACATGTAAGGCAATGTGGTACTTCTTAATGCTAAGCATAGTTAAAAAAGGCGTGCCTAAGCGAGCACTTAAGTGTGCCTAGGCTCTAGGCAGTTAGCGCATAACTGCACATAATTGCGCATAAGCATGCGCTTTGGTCAGAAAAGCGCAAGCCGGTGGCAAAACGCACAATTAACGCCTAGCACTTTTTGGAACTATGATGCTAAGCATAAAAGACAGCGAGACTCTCCTTGGCTGCTTGGGCGGAAGCCCAAGGATATTGCACCGCTAATCTTCGAGGCCTCAAGGAGGAAGCATTTGACGGTTCGGGAGGCACTCAAAGAGAATGCTTGGATTCTTAAAATTAGCACCAGCACCGCTTTCACCACTGATCACATTAGCGAGTTCTTCACTCTTTGGATGCTCCTGCATGACTTCCACCTCGATGGGCATGCCGAAGATGGTATCATTTGGAAGCATGCTAATGACGGGATTTAGTCGGCGGCCTCTGCGTACAAGGCTCAGTTTCTGGGCTTGACTCTCTCCCATGGACCGCATGGTTTGGAAGGCTTGCCCCCCCCCCCCCCCTAAGGTTAAATTCTTCGCTTGGTTAGCTCTCCAAGACCGTATTTGGACGGCCGGACGGTTGGAGAAGCGTGGATGGGACAATTGTGGCCTTTGCCAGCTTTGCAACAGAGAGCAAGAAACGGAGCCGCATCTCTTCTTTAAGTGTCGGTACACTCTTAGGCTTTGGAGATCCACCATCGAGAAGCTGGGCCTTCCTCATGTCAACACCTCCGACTCGCACCTTGATGATTCAACCATCGGGTGGTGGGACAAACGGTCTGATAACCGAAGGCCAAACTGAAGTGCAATGACCTCCCTCACCATGCTCATCTCTTGGACCATTTGGAATGAGCGAAATGCCAGAGTCTTTCGCCAAAAATTCGCTCCACCTTCGGTGCTTCTTACCTCCATCCTGGACGAGGCAAAATTGTGGGTTTTGGCCGGCACCAAAAAACTTGGGTCTGTAATCTCTTGTGAGTAGTTGTCATGCCGCTCAGGTGTCCTGTAAAACTCTAACTCTATTCTCTCCTTATTTAATAGATGAGGCAAATCTTGTGCCTCCGTTTCGAAAAGAAAAAAACAAAGTGAAGCTCATACTGTCAGAGTTGGCCTGTCTGCATGCCAGGCGGCTCCGATAAGGCAATACGCATGATATGGCCAGGATGCGTGTATCCAGGAGTATCAAGATTTTTGATTTTTTTTTAAAGAGGGAAAAGAGCCTATACGGTAGGGGGCAGGCTCGTGACATGGCTGGACACAGCAATGCGAGAGCGCAGCCGCGAGCAGGCCCAATAGAAGCCCACAAAGTCACGAACTAACCAAACATTGCTCTCTCGCTCTTTCTGTTCGACCGCACAAGGAAGCAGTGGATTGAGGGCAGGAGCGTGCCGCCACCGCCGCCTAGAATCGCCTCGCCGCCCTGTCGACTCGCCACGCCACCACCTCGGGTGACTGGACTCGAGCCTTCTCCACCACCGCCGCAAGAGAGAGGTAAGTTATTCCGTCGCGCGCGTGCGTGCTTGCTGTGTGCTTGGCTGCTTGCTATTGCTAGCTTATGTTGCTGCTTTGCTGCTACTGCCTACTGCAAGGGAGGGAAATACGACATGGCATCTGCAGGGAGTAGCATGGCAGCAAGCCAGTCTTCACTTGGTGGTACTGCGAGCAACATTATTGATGTTGAAGGCGCCGGTGAAGAGGCTGGGCATGGTGTGGGCAATCCGAAATATTTTGTCAAGTCTCTAAAACATCCTATATTAGTTTATAAAGGGAATATTCTCTAATTCCTCTGTAACTTCATATAAGACGTTTTTGACACTGTCATGGACTCTAAAAATATCTTATAAAAAGTTACAGAGGGATATTTTGCATACACCATGAGGACATTGATGATCATTCAGAACTTGAAAAGAGGCATGGAGGCACCCAATGGGGCAGTGCGCAAGTGAGAGCTATGTGCACTGGGCTGCCCTTTAGCTAATTGCCCGTGCGTTGCAACGGGGGCATACACCTTCTAATGGTTTAACATTAACCATGTGTAACATATACCTTTAGAATACTCGTGTACGGCAGTACTGTGGATTCGATTTACCTACAAATAATTCCTGCTCCACTAACCTCTCTCTCTTTCTTTCTCTAGAAAAACAAAGACATGATTAACCTTGAAGAAATAAACCCAGAGTCCAGAGGGAATAGAGGGGAGGACGGACGTGCATGTGTAGGTTGTAGCGGTCCGGTTTTCCCCTGGTTTTCTTGGTGCTCTAAGCATGGAATGGAGGCGGACAAAGGTTGAGCGAAATGGGAACGTTGTCTTTTTTAGGTAGTGTAGAAGATAGATGTAGATGTAGATAGATTGATTGTCAGAGGGTGTTTGGTTGGGCTTCCAGCCAGCTTTCGTCTACCGGCTTCTAAGCCAAAAGCTCCTATTTAGGGGCTTCGGGCTGCAGCTGTGGCTTTCGGCCTTGTCACAGCCGGAGCCGAAAGCCACAGCTGCAGCCGGAAGCCCCTAAATAGGAGCTTTTGGCTTCGAAGCCGGAAGCCGGAAGCTGGCTGGAAGCCCAACCAAACACCCCCTGATTTGTCGTGTATGGTAGTGAATCGGTTGGAGGCAATTTTTTATTGATGATTGATTTGTTTATTATGGCAGTGGATCTGCTGGGAGACATGTGGGTGCATCTTCAGGAAGAAAGGAGATGTGGTTAAATCAGCACTTACCAAACTGGGCGGGGTTGCGACCGGTACAAGGAAATAGAGAACCGTGGGAAAGATCCATCGATGGTGGGGCCCTGGGGGGATGAACGACATACTCCCTCTTAATAGTAGGGATAAAACTGAAGGACTATTTGATTTGTTATCACGATGTAGCAAGTGCCTCACCAGTTCCGAAATATTATATTTTACATGATTCGACATAAATTATAGTATAATATCTACCGCTATTAATCATTGCAAGCAGTAGTTTCCAAGTGCAGGAAACATTAAAAAAATTGCTTCAGAGGCAAAACAATAAATATAATATATATAGTAAGGCAGCTAAACCTTTGGCGGGAAAAACATAGTAATACTAAGTTCACGAACAATACGTGCTTGTAATAACTATTATGAATATTTAAGAAAACCGTGGTCATCCGCAAGATGCACAAGGTTTGATTGAATGCACTAGAACTTATCAAATCCACAATTTCATGTCCCTCCACTGCACTTATGTCTTCAAACCAAGGAAGGGAGAGGATACAGAACTTATGGTACCAACATCATGAGCCATTGGGTTGCAAACACAATGTAAATCCCCTAGAGGCACAGCACAAAGGTCGATGGTGATATCTTCTCTATCGATCAAAGCGTTAAGACACATAAAGAACCAAGTTGGTGCTCGGATGGTAACTGAAAATGGTTGGACGACCCTTTAACCACTAGGGTTTGGCTCCCTGTGTGTCACCTAGAGGAATATTTGTTCAGTGGTAGGGGAGACACCCGTCAATATTCAACCTCTGTGTGTCCAGTAGGTATTGTGTGAATACAAGCTAGTGGTGGTGTTCATATTTACATGTTGTACTGAGTGTTTCTAACACAGGGGCACCAAGACACGCTACCTAGTTTTAAAAGATAATCATACAATGGTCCGTTCAACCTTTTTCACTGGTACTCTAGACAGTTGACCTGTGGTTCAACAAAAATGTTTGGTACAATATATTTCCTTGTAATGACACCCAAAAAAACTTGCTAGGTTCAGTGGCCACCTCAGCCAAATTTGAGACACCAAGCGAAACATACAGTTTACAAATCTCAAGTATGTGCTTTTGCGTTCACAAATAATAGCAATCCATCATCAAAGAAGTAGTGTTTTTTGACTAACCATAACCACATCAATCATATCACATGTGGTAATGGCTAAGGGTGTTAAAGCAGAAATCCCAATTCAATTCACTGACAGCTCAGTTGCTCAAGCGGGCATTTTCTTTGCAAGCATATTATTTTACAGTTTTTTGCCTGCTTCATTTACTCAGCCAGTTCCAATATTTACTGTCGGCCTGTTGGGCGTCGGCTGGTCTGGTTTTAGTAGAACAATGGTACTAGCTAATGATAAATGTAAGAAGATAAGTAGGAACAGCTGAAGACGGCAGCAGAAACACAATAATTGTATTTTGTGCATAAAAAGCCAGAATACAAAGGAAAGCAGGATGGCTCATCAGTTAGCAAAATTAAAGACCATATTGAATTGTATAATCTTCAGAAAAAGAGGTTCAGTCCGTTACATACTGAGCACATTCCGCCAACTTTCCCAGGTTCTGATTTTCCAAGATAGCCAAAATTAGTTGTTTATTTTCATCCAGGTACTGCACAATGAATAATGCCAATTAGGGGGATTGGATAATTATAACAGGTCGTGTATAGAGATAGTAAATTCAAATAGAAAGCCAGGTGGACAACAAAATATAAATAAATAAATAAAAACAACACAGTGCAGCATTAGAAGTTCTATAGGTATGAACGAAAACACAAGAATTAAAGATCGAGACTACAGATTTTGTTCAATCATCTCAATGCCCAAATTATAAAACTAGAAAGAAGAAAGGACCACAAAGCATTAGTATAAATCTGAAGAACAAGAGATCATTTGGAGTTTGGGAGTCAAAAGTACAGAACTATATTCTGGGAGTGAAAATTTTTGGTCTGTTTGTTGCACAGCATAAGCATGAGCACCCTTGTTAACTTAGAAAGTAGTTCAAACGGAGTAAATCCAAGGTTGCTCTCAACATTTTTCTGGAGTAAAGCAACTTGGTCGAACAATGTGGGTTTTAGTTAGTCGAACGAAGCAAACCATACTCCATTTCCAGTAAGCAGTACATGCATCCAGCACGAAGCAAAAAATAAAACTTGTTTGAATCTAGCAAGACAGTAAAGGATGCATAACAGTAATTAGTTGCTAGTGACTGCAAAACAAACGCAACATTCAAAGATTGGCAGCTGGAATGGAAATAAGGCTAATAGGCTACAGAAGGATGGAGATAATACTATTAATTTATTGAAGGAGAATACTGGTACCAACTAAATCAGAAAAAAAAAAAAGCTATTCAAATCACATCAATATCGGTCAATAAGAACGCCATCTCTATTAATCCACCAGACGAAACCACGGCTGGTAAGGGCGACAAACGATCGAATATTTGGCCGGCAACAAACCCTTCAAACCCCACCTAGGAGGCACGCCAGCCCTATCGAGAGCTGACAGAGATGTGGAGGGGGAGAGAGGGAACCTTTTGGATCTGCTCGGTGCTGAGGCCGGCAGAAGGAGGCATCCCAGGCGCCGCCGCCGCCGGCGGCATGGGCATCGCTTGCTGCATCGTGGCGGCTCTCGCTTCCTCTTTGTTGGGCTGTGTTGGGAGGGTTTGGAGGGTTTGCCGGTGTAGGAAGAAACACAAAGCGCCCACCTGATGCCGACCTGCCCCCTAGAAGACTTCTCAGATACTCCTGTAATTTGGAAGTCAATTACATATATGCCCCTTGACATTTTGTCACGGCCTGTTTGGTTACCTTTACCTATTTTGGTCACTTTGCCTATATAGCCTAACTCAGCCTCAGGGTCGGATCCATAGTGGTGTCAACTATGCGGATGACCTATTTTTTTTATATAGATCTAGTATTAAAAAGAAAATCTAATTAATATTGGACAGCTGGATAATGGAAGCCTGAAGTCAAGGCGACGAGGGTGAGGCCAACATGATGTGAGCGACGAGCGCTGTCATTGAAATATGATGTACTCCTCGTGCAGTCATGCTATGTACAAGCGCTACATGGATCTGAGAAAAAAAGATCGCTACAGGTATAGGGATCGAGATCGAGCAGGGGCGCAGGGCAACCAGACTCTCAATCGTGGCTACATGAACGTCGCCTCCTCTCGTCGCCTAGTGTCCTCGTGTCGCCGCCTCGTGGTTCATGCCCTCGTCTCTCGTCAATTGGTCATTAGTGATTGGATCGATCGGAAATGGTAATTCGCATTCAGGCCGACAAGACGACACGGCACTACTGACGTTGCCTTCCTCGCCTCCTCTCTCAATTTTTAGATTCGTCAACGTTGTCTAGTCGAATTGATAGGTAACTGACTCCAGACTTTATGTGCTTAGCGAGTTCCATTTTTATTAATTTTGGGTCCTATTCCTAATTCCTAATTTTGTAATTAACTATTGACAGGGATCGTTACTTCATTAGAGATTGGTTCTTACCTCCTTGATTAAAGATCACGATATAGCAATTCTACTAGAGAGGACCCAAAACTAGGTGAGTTCGACGGTTCTTGACTCCTTAATGAAAGTTTTCATTTCAATTAATACTAAAAGAATGAGGATATTTAAATAAATAGCAACCACAGTTGGATATGTAAGACTTTTTTACATGTACAATTGTCATGTAAGACATTATATTATGTATGACTTTGCTAGTTAGTTTTTTTTGTAAGATAGACCCTAATTTTTAGTTCTGCAGAGGGTCTTGGATTTTGTCGGACCGACCGTCCTAGTGAGCCTCGTTGAGAAACCAAGTTTTGCATATTGTTTGTTTGCATGCATCCCTCCAACCTGGTTGAGCAGCAACATATGCATTTGTGTTTGGTTATCTATGTGTTTTGTCCAGATGTAAAGAGATGTTGCTTGGTTACATACAACACAAGTGATGTGGTAATCTCTTTTAGAAGTGATGAGGTTATCGGTACACACACAACAACAACGCTGGTAGAGTGTATGTGCGTTACCATGAGCCATTTTTTGGTATTGTTACATAAAACACGATGAATTTTTGGCCTGTACCAACGACATCGTCTTGGGACCTTTGTTGGTGCATTTTATGAACCTGGACATAATCCATCTCCATCTCTCTCATAGATGTAAAAATAAACATATATAGAAATAAATATTTTGTATTATTGTGTGCAACATATATACAAAAAGAAGAAGAATTATTTGTATGCATATTTTTTCTTATGTATAACTCGATTAGTTTTGTGATCCATCATAGTTATGTCACTAACTTTCTCAATCAACATTTTCAAAGCATCACCCAAAGCCATCGGTTTTTATCTCTGGTTTACAAAAGTAAAAATATATTAAAAAATATTATATACTAGCAATGAGAACAAATAAGTTAGTGAGATCTATTTGTATGGAGAATATTGAATATTACATTTTTCTGAACCAAGATAACTTATTTGGAATCACATGCCAACATGTGAAAAATACATACTAAACATATCAGCAATGAGAACAAGTATGTTAAGGAGATCTATTTGGGCGGAGAGATGAGGAACAATGGGGGAATTTGTGTTGCTGGGCGGAAGATTTGCGAGTTACTCCCTTCGTCGGCATGGGCCATTCCTCTAAACATGTCATCATCTTTGATGCACATGACCTTCCTCCTAGCCACACTCGAATCTAATAACCCCATGCTTCTTGTCCGTCGGTGATGCACCATTGTTGCTATTGTTGTTCTCCTTCCTTCTGCTACTATTGTTTTCTTCATCCATTCTATCAAACCGCCAACCTCACCCAGCCTAACCCATGCCATTACCACACACAGTTGACGAGTATTGTTACACGTCGCCTAGTTGATGTTGACCCCTACCCAAGTCACCATCATCGGCACTTGCCAACGCCACTCATAGTTGACGGACATTGATGCATACCGCCTTGCCACCCCCTTGCCTGAGGCGTCGCCTCCATCGTCAGTTGTGGCCTGACATCCCTCTAGACCATGTCACCATCATGAGCAGTCGCAACCTCCCTCACCACTCATTTGAATCCGTCCATGCATCATCGATGAACCGACTGTTGGGTAACGTAGCATAAATTCAAAAAAAATGCTACGCATATTCAGATCTTCCTATGGAGAGACCAGCAACGAGAGGGGTGAGTGCATCTTCATACCTTTGAAGATCGCTAAGCGGAAGCGTTACTAGAACGCGGTTGATGGAGTCGTACTAGCGGCGATTCAGATCGCGGTGTGATTCCGATCTAGTGTCGAACTACGACACCTCCGCGTTCAACACACGTGCAGCCCGGTGACGTCTCCCGCACCTTGATCCAGGAAGGAGGAGGGATAGGTTGGGGAAGATCTCCAGCAGCACGACGGCGTGGTGTCGATGGAGAGACGAGGTCTCCCGGCAGGGCTTCGCCAAGCACCGGCAGAGAGGAGGAAGAAGAGCAGGGCTGCACCGAGGGAGATGGAAAACTGTGTGTCAAACAGCCCCGAAACCCCCAATATATATAGGAGGAGGGGAGGGGGGTGCCACCCCTAGGGTTCCCACCCTAGGTGGTGCGGCAGCCCCCCCAGATGGGAGGTGCGGCGGTCAGGGCAGGGGAGGGGGTGGCGCACCCCTAGGTGGGCCTTAGGCCCACCAGCGCCTAGGGTTTCCCCCCTCTCCACCTCCAGCGCCTTGGGCCTCCTTCTGGGAGGCGCACCAGCCCACTATCGGCTGGTTGCCCTCCCTATTTTGTCCCATGCTACCTCTTGGGACTGGTGGGCCCTCCCGATGGACCCTCGGGACCATTTCCGGTGGTCCCGGTGGTCCCGGTACATTACCGGTGACGCCCGAAACATTTCCGGTGTCCAAAACCATCCATCCTATATATCAATCTTTACCTCCGGACCATTCCGGAGCTCCTTGTGACGTCTGGGATCTCATTCGGGACTCCGAACAACTTTCGATAACCTCGTATAACAATTCCCTATAACCCTAGCGTCATCGAACCTTAAGTGTGTAGACCCTACGGGTTCGGGAGATAGACAGACATGACCGAGACACCTCTCCGGCCAATAACCATCAGCGGGGTCTGGATACCCATGGTTGCTCCCACTTGCTCCACGATGATCTCATCGGATGAACCACGATGTCAAGGATTCAATAAATCCCGTATACAATTCCCTTTGTCTGTCGGTATAGAACTTGCCCGAGATTCGATCGTCGGTATACCTATACCTTGTTCAATCTCGTTACCGGTAAGTCTCTTTACTCGTTCCGTAGCACGTCATCGTGTGACTAACTCCTTAGTCACATCGAGCTCATGATGATGTTCTACCGAGTGGGCCCAGAGATACCTCTCCGTCACGCGGAGTGACAAATCCCGATGATTCTTGCCAACCCAACACACACTTTTGGAGGTACCCGTAGTGTACCTTTATAGTCACCCAGTTACGTTGTGACGTTTGATACACCCAAAGCACTCCTACGGTATCCGGGAGTTGCACAATCTCACGGTCAAAGGAAAAGACACTTGACATTAGAAAAGCTTTACATACGAACAATACGATCTAGTGCTATGCTTAGGATTGGGTCTTGTCCATCACATCATTCTCCCAATGATGTGATCCCGTTATCAATAACATCTAATGCCCATGACCAGGAAACCATGATCATCTATTGACTAACGAGCTAGCCAACTAGAGGCTTGCTAGGGACACATTGTGATCTATTTATTCACACATGTATTACTGTTTCCTGTTAATACAATTATAGCATGAACAATAGACGATTATCATGAACAAGGAAATATGATAATAACCATTTTATTATTGCCTCTAGGGCATATTTCCAACAGTATCCCACTTGCACTAGAGTCAATAATCTAGTTACATTGTGATGTATCAAACACCCATAGCATTATGGTGTTGATCATGTTTTGCTCGTGGAAGAGGTTTAGTCAACGGGTCTGCAACATTCAGATCCATTTGTACTTTACAAATCTCTATCACTCCACTCTGGACATGGTCCTGGATGGAGTTGTAGCGGCGTTTGATGTGCTTCGTCTTCGGGTGAAACCTGGGCTCCTTGGCTATGGCAATGGCCCAAGTGTTATCACAAAAGAGTGTCATTGGACCCGACGTGCTTGGAACCACTCCAAGGTCGGTGATGAGCTCCTTCATCCAAATTCCTTCATGAGCTGCCATGTACTCCGCTTCACATGTAGATGCTGCCACGACTTCTTGCTTGCTGCTGCACCAGCTCACTGCCCCACCATTCAAAACATATACGTATCCGGTCTGTGACTTAGAGTCATCCAGATCTGTGTCGAAGCTAGCGTCGACGTAACCCTTTACGACGAGCTCTTCATCACCTCCATAGACGAGAAACATTTCCTTAGTCCTTTTCAGGTACTTAAGGATATTTTTGACCGTTGTCCAGTGTTCCATACCGGGATCACTTTGGTACCTCCCTACCAAACTTATGGCAAGGTTTATATCAGGTCTGGTACACAGCATGGCATACATTAGAGAGCCTACGGCTGAAGCGCAGGGGACAATACTCATCTTCTCTCTATCTGCTGTTGTGGTCGGTGACTGAGTCTTACTCAATCTCATACCTTGCAAAACTGGCAAGAACCCTTTCTTTGAGTTCTCCATATTGAACTTCTTCAATATCTTGTCAAGGTATGTACTTTGCGAAAGACCTATGAGGCGTCTCAATCTATCTCTATAGATTTTGATGCCTAATATGTATATAGCTTCTCTAAGGTCCTTCGTTGAAAAACTCTTGTTCAAATAGGCCTTTATGCTCTCCAACATCTCTATATCATTCCCCATCAGTAATATGTCATCCACATACAGTATGAGGAAAGCTACAGAGCTCCCACTCACTTTCTTGTACAGACAGGCTTCTCCGTAAACCTGTATGAACCCAAACGCTTTAATCACCTCATTAAAGTGAATGTTCCAACTCCGAGATGCTTGCACCAGCCCATAGATGGAGCGCTGGAGCTTGCACACTTTGTTAGCACCCTTAGGGTCGACAAAACCTTCTGGTTGCATCATATACAACTCTTCCTTAAGGTTCCCGTTAAGGAACGATGTTTTGACGTCCATTTGCCAAATTTCATAATCATAAAAGGCGGAAATTGCTAACATGATTCAGACTGATTTCAGCTTCGCTACGGGAGAGAAAGTCTCTTCGTAGTCAATTCCTTGAATTTGTCGAAAACCCTTTGCGACAAGTCGAGCTTTATAAACGGTCACATTACCGTTTGCATCAGTCTTCTTCTTGAAGATCCATTTATTTTCTATGGCTCGCCGGTCATCGGGCAAGTCCACCAAAGTCCATACTTTGTTCTCATACATGGATCCTATCTCGGATTTCATAGCTTCAAGCCATTTGTTGGAATCCGGGCCCGCCATCGCTTCTTCATAGTTCGAAGGTTCACCGTTGTCTAACAACATGATTTCCATTACAGGGTTGCCGTACCACTCTGGTGCGGAGCGTACCCTCGTGGACCTTCGCGGCTCAGTAGTAACCCGATCCGAAGCTTCATGATCATTATCATTAACTTCCTCTTCAGTTGGTGTAGGCGCCACAGGAACAACTTCCCACGCTGCACTACTTTCCTGTTCGAGACGGGGTGTAATTACCTCATCAACTTCTACCTTCCTCCCACTTACTTCTTTCGAGAGAAACTCTTTCTCTAGAAAGGATCCGTTCTTGGCAACAAAGGTTTTACCTTCGGATCTAAGATAGAAGGTATACCCAATAGTTTCCTTAGGGTATCCTATGAATACACATTTCTCCGCTTTGGGTTCAAGCTTTTCTGGTTGAAGTTTCTTCACATAAGCATCGCAGCCCCAAACTTTAAGAAACGACAACTTAGGTTTATTGCCAAACCATAGTTCATACGGTGTCGTCTCGACGGATTTAGACGGTGTCCTATTTAAAGTGAATGCTGCAGTTTCTAATGCGTATCCCCAAAATGATAGCGGTAAGTTGGTAAGAGACATCATATATCGTACCATATCTAATAAAGTGCGATTACGACGTTCATACACTCCGTTGCGTTGCGGTGTGCCAGACGGCGTCAGTTGTGAAACGATTCCACACTTCCTTAGGTGTGTGCCAAACTCGTGACTCAAATATTCTCCTCCACGATCAGATCGTAGACACTTAATTTTTCTGTCACGTTGATTCTCGACCTCACTCTGAAATTCCTTGAACTTTTCAAACGTCTCAAATTTGTGCTTCATCAAGTAGATATACCCATACCTACTCAAATCATCGGTGAGAGTGAGAACATAACGATAGCCACCGCGAGCTTCAACGTTCATTGGACCACACACATCAGTATGTATTATTTCCAATAAGTCGGTTGCTCTCTCCATTATTCCTGAGAATGGAGTCTTAGTCATCTTGCCCATGAGGCACGGTTCGCATGTGTCAAATGATTCAAAGTCAAGGGACTCTAATAGTCCATCAGTATGGAGCTTCTTCATGCGCTTAACGCCGATATGACCAAGGCGGCAGTGCCACAAGTATGTGGGACTATCATTATCAACTTTACATCTTTTGGTACTCACACTATGAATATGCGTAACATCACGATATAGATTCATCAAGAATAAACCATTCACCAGTGGAGCATGACCATAAAACATATCACTCATATAAATAGAACAACCATTATTCTCTAACTTAAATGAGTAGCTGTCTCGCATTAAGCAAGACCCTGATACAATATTCATGCTCAAAGATGGTACTAAATAACAATTATTAAGGTTTAAAACAAATCCCGACGGTAGATGTAGAGGTAGCGTGCCGACGGCGATCACATAAACCTTGGAGCCATTCCCGACGCGCATCGTCACCTCGTCCTTGGCCAGTCTCCGCTTATTCCGCAGTTCCTGCTTTGAGTTGCAAATGTGAGCAACATCACCGGTATCAAATACCCAGGATCTACTACGAGCGCTGGTAAGGTACACATCAATAACATGTATATCACATATACCTTTAACGTTCCCGACCTTCTTGTCCGCTAAGTATTTGGGGGCAGTTCCGCTTCCAGTGACCCTTTCCCTTGCAATAGAAGCACTCAGTCTCAGGCTTGGGTCCATTCTTTTTCTTCTTCCCGACATCTGGCTTACCGGCCGCGGCAACGGTTTTGCCATCTTTCTTGAAGTTCTTCTTACCCTTGCCCTTCTTGAAACTAGTGGTCTTGTTGACCATCAACACTTGATGCTCTTTCTTGATTTCTACTTCTGCAGACTTGAGCATCGAGTACAACTCGGGAATGGTCTTCTCCATCCCCTGCATGTTGTAGTTCAGCACAAAACCTTTGTAGCTTGGTGGGAGAGACTGGAGGATTCTGTCAATTATAGCATCATCCGGAAGTTCGACTCCAAGTGAAGTCAGACGACCGTGTAACCCAGACATTTTGAGTATGTGCTCACTGACAGAACTGTTCTCCTCCATCTTACAGCTAAAGAACTTGTCGGAGACTTCATATCTCTCGACACGGGCATGAGCTTGAAAAACTAGCTTCAGCTCTTGGAACATCTCATATGCACCGTGTTGCTCAAAACGCCTTTGGAGCCCCGTTTCTAAACTGTATAACATGCCACACCTAACCAGAGAGTAGTCATCACTCCGCGTTTGCCAGGCGTTCAGAATGTCCTGGGCTGCTGCGGGAGCGGGAGGGTCACCTAGCAGCGCATCAAGGACATAAGCCTTTTTAGCTGCTTCAAGGATGAGCTTCAAGTTGCGAACCTAGTCCGCATAGTTGCTACCATCATCTTTCAGCTTGTTTTTCTCTAGGAATGCGTTGAAATTGAGGTTGACATTGGCCATCTACAATATTTATAAAGACAACTTTTAGACTAAGTTCATGACAATTAAGTTCATATAATCAAATTAAGTATGAACTCCCACTTGAATCGACATCCCTCTAGTCATCTAAGTGATACATGATCCATGTTGACTAACCCGTGTCCGATCATCACGTGAGACGGACTAGTCACCATGGTGAGCAACTTCATGCTGATCGTATTCAACCATACGACTCATGTTCGACCTTTCAGTCTCTTGTATTCGAGGTCATGTCTGTACATGCTAAGCTCGTCGAGTCAACCTAGGTGTTTCACGTGTGTAAATCTGGCTTACACCCGTTGTATGTGAATGTTAGAATATATCACACCCGATCATCACGTGGTGCTTCGAGACAACGATCCTTCACAACGGTGCACACTTAGGGGAATAAGTTCTCGAAATTTTAAGAGGGAACATCTTATTATGCTACCGTCGTTCTAAGCAATAAGATGAAAAACATGATAAACATCACAATGCAATCATATAGTGACATGATATGGCCATTATCATCTTTGCTCTTTCGATCTCCATCTTCAGGCATCGCATGATCATCATTGTCATCGGCGTGACACCACGATCTCCATCATCGTGTCTCCGTGAAGTCGTCACGCCAACTACTACTATCACTACTACTATAGCTAACCGTTAGCAATGAAGTAAAAGTAGTAAGCACATGGCGTTGCATCTCATACAATAAATTAAGACAACTCCTATGGCTCCTGCTGGTTGTCATACTCATCGACATGCAAGTCGTGAAACCTATTACAATAACATGATCATCTCATACATCATACATGCAACATCACAACGTTGGCCATATCACATCACATGTCAAACCCTGCAAAAACAAGTTAGACGTCCTCTAATTGTTGTTGCAAGTTTTACGTGGCTGATTTGGGTTTCTAGCAAGAACGCCTTCTTACCTACGTGACAGCCACAAAAATGATATGACAAAGCTATTTACCCTTCGTAAGGACCCTTTTCATCAAATCCAATCCGACTAGAGTGGGAGAGACAGACACCCGCTAGCCACCTTTATGCACGGTGTGCATGTGTGTCAGTGGAACCAGTATCACGTAAGCGTACGTGTAAGGTCGGTCAGGGCCGCTTGATCCCACAATACCGCCGGAAAAGAATAAGACTAGTAGCGGCAAGCAATTGACAAATCATCGCCCACAACATTTTGTGTTCTACTCGTGCATAGAATCTACGCATAGAAAACCTGGCTCTGATACCACTCTAGGGTAACGTAGCATAAATTCAAAAAAAATCCTACGCATATTCAAATCTTCCTATGGAGAGACCAGCAATGAGAGAGGGGTGAGTGCATCTTCATACCTTTGAAGATCGCTAAGCGGAAGCATTACTAGAATGCGGTTGATGGAGTCGTACTCGCACCGATTCAGATCGCGGTGTGATTCTGATCTAGTGCCGAACTACGGCACCTCCGCGTTCAACACACGTGCAGCCCGGTGACGTCTCCCGCACCTTGATCCAGCAAGGAGGAGGGAGAGGTTGGGGAAGATCTCCGGTAGCACGACAGCGTGGTGTCGATGGAGAGACGAGGTCTCCCGGCAGGGCTTCGCCAAGCACCGGCAGAGAGGAGGAAGAAGAGCAAGGCTGCACCGAGGGAGATGAAAAACTGTGTGTCAAACAGCCCCGAAACCCCCAATATATATAGGAGGAGGGGAGGGGGGTGCCACCCCTAGGGTTCCCACCCTATGTGGTGCGGCAGCCCCCCAGATGGGAGGTGCGGCGGTCAGGGCAGGGGAGGGGGTGGCGCACCCCTAGGTGGGCCTTAGGCCCACCAGCGCCTAGGGTTTTCCCCCTCTCCACCTCCAGCGCCTTGGGCCTCCTTCTGGGAGGCGCACCAGCACACTTTCGGCTGGTTGCCCTCCCTCTTTTGTCCCATGCTACCTCTTGGGACTGGTGGGCCCTCCCGATGGACCCCCGGGACCATTTCCGGTGGTCCCGGTGGTCCCGGTACATTACCGGTGACGCCCGAAACATTTCCGGTGTCCAAAACCATCCATCCTATATATCAATCTTTACCTCAGGACCATTTTGGAGCTCCTCGTGACGTTCGGGATCTCATCCGGGACTCCGAACAACTTTCGATAACCTCGTATAACAATTCCCTATAAACCTAGCGTCATCGAACCTTAAGTGTGTAGACCCTACGGGTTCGGGAGACAGGTAGACATGACCGAGACACGTCTCCGGCCAATAACCATCAGCGGGGTCTGGATAACCATGATGGCTCCCACTTGCTCCACGATGATCTCATCGGATGAACCACGATGTCAAGGATTCAATCAATCCCGTATACAATTCCCTTTGTGTGTCGGTATAGAACTTGCCCGAGATTCGATCGTCGGTATACCTATACCTTGTTCAATCTCGTTACCGGTAAGTCTCTTTACTCATTCCGTAGCACGTCATCGTGTGACTAACTCCTTAGTCATATTGAGCTCATGATGATGTTCTACCGAGTGGGCCCAGAGATACCTCTTCGTCACGCAGAGTGACAAATCCCGATCTCGATTCGTACCAACCCAACAGACACTTTCGGAGGTACCCGTAGTGCACCTTTATAGTCACCCAGTTACGTTGTGACGTTTGATACACCCAAAGCACTCCTACGGTATCTGGGAGTTGCACAATCTCACGGTCGAAGGAAAAGACACTTGACATTATAAAAGCTTTAGCATACGAACAATACGATCTAGTGCTATGCTTAGGATTGGGTCTTGTCCATCACATCATTATCCCAATAATGTGATCCCGTTATCAATGACATCTAATTCCCATGACTAGGAAACCATGATCATCTATTGACTAACGAGCTAGCCAACTAGAGGCTTGCTAGGGACACATTGTGATCTATTTATTCACACATGTATTACTGTTTCCTGTTAATACAATTATAGCATGAACAATAGACGATTATAATGAACAAGGAAATATGATAATAACCATTTTATTATTGCCTCTAGGGCATATTTCCAACACCGACAAGCCACATAATTTTCAACTTGGGTGAGATCCTGATGAGCCATCGTGGATGATGCCGCAACCCACCCGTATCGGGCTCGAGGTTGCATGTGCGTTGATATATGATTTTTCTATAAATAAATGTTCCTTGCTACACAAAAAATAATAATAAATGTTCTCATCAAGAGAAAATAATGTTTGAAACTCATCTTGATAAACGTCAGTGTGTTCTGCTAAGCTGCAAATACTTTAGTTAAATCAAAATGAAACTAAGGCCCTGTTCGGCTTTCCTCCGCTCCGCAACTCATCTCCTGGAGCTGGCGGAGCTGATGTTAAAATACATGGAGCGGGGGAACGGGTGCTCCGCAAATCTTCTATTTTCATGGAGTAGGAGGATATCCGAACAGGTACTAAGTAACAAAAGCAAACCTTCTCCCATTCACTCTAGTTAAATCAAAATGACCATGTTTAACTTGGAGGTCAAGCTAGAGAATATATCAAGATGATACTGAATGAACATGATTGAGAAAAGGATCTTTAACAGGCACAAGCAAGAGCAGCCAAAAAACAAGATTTGAAGAAAATTTGCCTTTAGGAATGAATAATGTTGGATTAATTAAATTTAAGTTCAAGTGTAGACCATCCAACACACTTGGTCATGAAAAGAGTAAATGTAATACTTCTATGCAAAAATATCAAAGTACCAGCAACACATGTTTAACCATAGCGTAAATTTGGCCTTAAGAAAATAATTGAGAAGTCTTAGTTCCAAACTAAAGTTGATGACCACAAGTTAAGGTTTGAACCTACACTGCATACATCCATGCTTTGCACCCAACTTTTTTTATATGTACCCATCTGTTCTACTCTTTGAAGAATTAGTTAGCAGCATGCATTATGATTAATTTTATTTCCAATCAGAATTACTGCATAATAGAGTAAGTTTTGAACTTATGTATTAATATATGAAGACTAAGGCATTTCTCTCCATAAGATGACAATCATATGTTTTTCATGTCTAGTTGAGTAACTACAAACTTTTAAATTTAGCTCCACGAACCCACTTAATTGATCATTTTGTCTTGTTCAAAATTAATATAAACTAAGTAAATATTGTTAATCCTAGAAAAAATAGGTGATGAATTGTGGGAACACACACTATAATCCTATGTGCTTCTCTAGATTGGTTGCGTTCTTGTCGTTTTCTCGAATGATAGTCGACTCATTTTTTAACCTATCATGTTCTAAAGATAATAAATAATATATATGTTTACTTGCATTGGTAATAAGAATCTGTAGTACAAGGTATTAATATTCTATCTAGTTGATACCTCATCAAAAAATAACATAGTTCCATAACTTTCCTTTCTCGTATTCATCAACATCATTATCGAACTCGCCACGTACCAACTTGTCATACTGATAATGTATGTCACAACTTAAATTCCATGTTACCATTGTAGAAGTCACCTATCAGCTTGTAATTGTTTCGAACAATGTTGAGTCACTCATAACCAACAAGTATAGGGGATCACGATAGTCTTCAAGGGTAGTATTTCACCAAAATTTGTTCATTCGACACAAGGGGATCCAAAGAATATTTATGAGTCTTAGCAGTTGAGTTATCAATTCAACCACACATGGGAATGATATCTATAAAACAAAATGTTTAGTAGCATAGTAGTTTGATAGTCTTGATAGTTTCAGTAACAGTAGCAATAGTAACAAGAATAGTAACATTAGAAGTTTGTGATGATTGTAACAACAACAACAGTAGTAATTTAGCAAAGATAAATAAGAGAAAAGCATATGCATTGGATCAGCGATGGATATTGCTACTTGTAAACTGCATTGGGATTTTCCTGGAAGAGGAGAGGAGATGCAACACACTAGAGATAAGTATTTCCCTCAATGGGTACCAAGGTTATCGAACCAATAGGAGTATTAAGCAAACCATCATCGTCAACACATGCACACACAGAACCAAACACTTTGCACCCAACGCGGGCAAGAGGGTTATCAAGCCCCTTGAACTCGTCACTTGCAAGGATTAAATAGTGATAGATAGATAATACAAAAAGAAATATAATTTTAAATAACAAAAAATAAATGGCAGCAATATTTTTGTGGTTTTTCTAATATAATTTGAGCAGACCCGGGGTCCATAGTTTTCGCTAGAGGCTTCTCTCTTGAAGATAGCATATGGTGGGTAGACAAATTACTACACGACAATTGATAGAATAGCGCATAGTTATAACATCTTATTCAAGGTAATGATAATGTATATAGGCATCATGTCCATAAGCAAGTAGACCGACTCCTGCCGACATGTACTACTATTACTCCACTCATCCACCGCTATCCAGCATGCATGTAGAGTATTAAGTATGAAATAGAGTAATGCTTGGGGCAAGATGACACGATGTAGACAAAGTAAGCTCAGGCAATATGAATAAACCCCATTGTTTTATCCCTAATGGAAGCAATACAAATGTATGTCATGCCCCTTTCTGTCACTAGGATTGAGCAACGCAAGATTAAACCCATCACAACGCACCACTCCCACTGGAGATAAATCAATCTAGTTAGCCAAACCAAACCGATAGGCCGGAGATAAATACAAAGCTATAATAATCATGCATAAAAGAATTAGAAGAAGAATTAATTAATATTCATGAATAATATGATTATAAACCTACAATTTATCGAATCCCAACAAACACACCGCAAAGAACATTACAACGAATAGATTGCCACGGGAATCACAGACAACTTTGTATTGAACATCAAAGAGAGATAAGAAGCCATCTAGGTACTAGATATGGACCCGTAGGTGTGTGGTAGACTAATCACGTGACATCATGGAGGCAGCAAGGTTGATGTACATGGCCTCCGTGATTGAGTCCCCCTCTGGCAGGGCACCGAAAAAGGTCTCCAGATAGCCTCCCATCATAACAGAGACTTGTGGTGGGAGCAAAAGTTTTTCAGGTGGCTCTTTGATGTTTTCTCAATATTTCAGAATTTATAGGGGTGGAATTAGTTCAGATGGAGACACAAGGGGCCCATAAGGTAACAGGGCGCGCCTACCCCTAGGCACGCCCTGTTGCCTTGTCACCTCCTCGTGCAACTTCTGGCCTCATTCCGAAGCTTCCACGTCCTCTTTTGTCCATAAAAATTGTCAAAAAGTTTCATAGCATCTAGACTCCGTTTGCTACTGGTTCATGAAAAGACAAAAACTTGAACAAAACAACAACTCGCACTAGGCAGTGGGTTAATAGGTTAGTTCCTAAAAATGATATAAAACACCATATAAAGCATCCAAGAATGATAATATAATAGCATGGAACAACTTGGATAGTGCTTTAATGTGACACCCCCAACTTAATCGTATGCTAATCATACACGCAAATGCGTACGATCAAGATTAGGGACTCATAGGAAGATATCACAACACAACTCTAGATACAAATAAAATAATTCAAGCTTCATATTACAACAAGGGGCCTCGAGGGCTCGAATACATAAGCTCAAGTACATATGAGTCAGCAGAAGCAACATTATTTGAGTACACACATAGAAAACAAGTTTTGCCTTAAGAAGGCTAGCACAAAAGATACATAGATAAAAAAGGCAAGGCCTCGTGCCTGGGAGCCTCCTAACTACTCCCGGTCGTCAGCGGACTCCACGTAGTAGTAGGCTCCATCGGGGTAGTAGTAGTCGTAAGTGGGATCAACTATCTCCTGGGCTCCGTCATCTCTTCGTTGCAATCGTATCGAAAAAGGGGAGCAAAGCAGCAGTGAGTACTCAACCAAAGTACTCGCAAGACTTACATCAGAACTATGATAAATATACATTGGTTTCAAAGGAATGGGGCTATATCTTTGGATCGAACTGCATAAATGCCAAAATAGAGAGGAAAGACCTAGTCCTATCGAAGACTAGCATCTTCAGTGTCTTGTAGCATTAGAAGAGTTCATATTAGTAACATATACAAACATGTTGTAACAAGGCCGAGATATTCTTCCTCGACTCCCTACGAGGAAGCAATTCCGGAGCCAACATTTCAATTTCATATCACGAGTATACAATTCTAATTATAGAAGATCATGATACAACCCTGAGCGCCCGTTATCGTGGACACGACTATTCGAATAGATCTACTTCCCTGCACGGGTGCACCAACTTAGCCAACACGCTCGATCAACTCCACCCAAGCACACTTTCCTGGGTCATGCCCCACCTCGGCTGATCGACACAACGTAGTCCTACCTAGGCTCAACATAGAGGCCAACACGCCGGTCTACTCCTAAGTACTCAACGGTCTTGGGATCATCACCCTTCGCACTCGTGCGCGTTACGAGGACGACTAGTGTGAGTCCTCACACCTCTTAATACAAAGACGGTGCTTACGCGGGCCACCTGGGTGCGTGCCGCTCATTGTAGCATCTGAAGAACTTTCGGCCAAATGTAAGACGAAGAGTCCCATACTAATTCTCGCGTAGTGGTTAGTGTGAAAAAGGCCAGAGGCCTACTCAGATCACATATCCAAACCCATTAGTGTTTTGTTAACTTCGGTTACGATCAATGATCTTGTCGATTCTGTCGCCCCGTCTCGAGGACTTGTGTCAAGGGCCAGGTCCATCCCTCTCTTGGATAGTCCGCCTGCCCAACCATGACTCGTAATTATTTCATGGGTACCCCTTAGGGCCGACCCGACTCACAAGAGATTGTAGGGAACTCAAGTCCACCTCAACCAGGGTGGTACCGCCTGTCCCTTCAGTCCCACCACAATAGTAAAGGGACAATACTTAAAAGTAAAACCATGTCCTTGTCATCAAGGGGAATCTGAGGAATCACCCTCGATGGATTTCACTTAATGTAACCGTCAAGGTAACCTGGGAGGAATCACCCTCTAGGGTCACGCTTGAGGAGTTGCACGACAGAGTCGTTATCGGGAGTGGCGAAGGAGAAATCACCCTTGAAGTCCATGACCGACTAGCTACGCTACACTCAACATCACGAATGATTTATGACGTATCACCCATGACACTCGATAGTAACTCAGCAGAGTCGTACAACTAAGGGGATGTGATGTGATGTGTCGGGCTCATGACGTTGATCAGGGGGATCGAGTCATCAATGATGAAACGGGGGAAAGAGGGACAAAGTGTGGGGACACTCATGGTTCACTAACCAACCTATACTGAACATATAGGATAAGCAAGCAGGTATCAATAGCATGATACAAAATCAGGCTATGCGTCAAAATATGATCAATCAAATATAGTAGCAAAATTCTAATGCAAGCATGAGGGAGAAAGAATTGGGCGATATCGGAATGATCAAGGGGGGGGGGTTGCTTGGATTGTTACTCTGCTGCAAAAGGCTGGTCGTTAGGGGCGTAGTCCTACACGGCAGCAACGTCGGTCTCGGGGTCTACAGGAGAAAAAAGGGGGAGAAACAATAAATATAAAGCAAATAGATGCATCATGATGCATGTCATGGCAATATACAATGCTAGGGTGATCTAACTGTTACGCCCAAGATGCGACCCTATCCTTAATTTGGCACGAGGGCCTCGTCGGGGATAGAGGCGCATCTCGTCGTGTCGCAAGAATGGACATTGTTACAAGTACATGTACTGAAAAGAAGATATATATATATATATATATATATATATATATATATATAATTGGCTTACACTCGCCACAAGCTACATCAGAGTCACAACAGTACAATACATAATCATTATGAATAAGAGCAGGGTCGGTCTATGGACGAAAACAAACGAGAAAAGAAGAACGACGTCCATCCTGGCTATCCCAGGCTGCCGGCCTGGAACCCATCCTAGATCGATGATGAAGAAGAAGAAGCAACTCCAAATGAACAATCAACACACTCGCGTCAAGTAACCTTTACATGTACCTGCAACTGGTGTTGTAGTAATCTATGAGCCACAGGGGACTCAGCAATCTCATTTCCAAAGGTATAAAGACTAGCAAAGCTTAATGGGTGAGGTATGGTTAAGTGGTGAGCTTGCAGCAGCGACTAAGCATATATTTGGTGGCTAAACTTACGAGTACAAGAAATAAGAGGGGGAAGATCTACGCATAGTGGACGTGAACTACAGTTGATCAAATAAATGATCCTGAACACCTACCTACGTCAGACATAACCCCACCATGTCCTCAATCGGAGAAGGAACTCACGAAAGAGAAAGTCACGGTTACGCACACAATTGGCATATTTTAATTAAGTTAACTTCAAGTTATCTAGAACCAGTGTTAAACAAAGTTTCCACGTTGCCACATAACCGCGGGCACGGCCTTCCAAGAAGATTTAACCCTGCAGGGGTGCTCCAACTAGTCCATCACAAATTACCACAAGCCGCATAAAAATCCTTGATCACGACATTCACGATCTCGTCGGATTCCTTAGTGGAAAACCTCAACTCTGAGATTATCCAAAGCATCACCGGAATCCGGATGCACAAGATATCTCATCAAAGGTAAAACTAATCCAGCAAGGCCGCCCGACGTGTCGACGATCCCGATAGGAGCCACGTATCTCGTTCTCAGGACACGACAGATGGAACTAGCTACGAGTGCCAAACCTCGAGTTTCCTCGCGGTGGCCCCGTAGGCAGACCGTTTGGGACCAACACCATCAGCACTAGCCCCTCCTGTATTATGTAGAATTACTCCTCGGGTAGCGCTAACTCCCTATGCATTTCAGTATTATCAAATTATTATGTTGGGAAAATGTAGAACCAATGTTGGGCCTTGCAAGACCAGCTTTAATCTAAAACGAATTATCAAGGGGATCCCCATAACAGCCCCGATCGTGTTAGGAGCACTCAATTATGGAACATAACACCAGTAGCTGAAACTAAGGGGGCAAAGGTGGAACAAAACACCAGGCTAGAAAGGCCGAGCCTTCCACCTTTTACCAAGTATATAGGTGCATTAAATTAAATAGCATTAATATGGTGATATAACAAGGAACCCATGTTATCACATGGAAGCCACTGCACCTGCAACTAGCAACGCTAACATGTGGTTAAGCAAGCAGCAACATAGCCAATCAGTGGTTTGCTAGGTTGAACAGTTGAAGGTTTCATGGCATTGTTGAGAGGCTGATATTTAACATGTGGTAGGCAACGAGACATAACGATAGAAACGTAAAACTAGCATGGCAATGATAGTAATGGTATCTGGGGAAATGGTCATCTTGCCTGAGATACCGCTTGGAAGAAGAATGACTCCGTGAAGCAGATGAACCGACGTAGTTGAACGGGTCCTCACAATCCGACACGCTTGCGGAACTCTATCGAAACGAAGCAAACCGGAAACACAAATCAACGCACGATATACACCACACGATGCACAACACATATGATGCATGAGCAGCTGAATACATGGAAGTCATGGCATGACAATTCACACAAACAGCCACTACACATTAAGTGAAGTTCAATATGCAACGAGTTGCGTATTGACGAAACTCCACGTTAATTATTTAGTTCTATCCCGAGTAGATACATGGCTATATTAAATGTGGTTAAACAAGGCAAGAGGTCAAGCGCAAATAAACTACCTATCTAGGCATTTTAAATGAGGTCGGAAATGACATATAACATCTCCGAAATGACCTCACATGTTAATTTACAATTCTGTCCAGATCTGAACTAACACATTTAATTGGTTGTTAAACAGCAAAACAAATAGGTTCACATGATTCTACGCGTCGTTACAAGCAATTTACACATAGAGATCATCTCCAACGGAGCTACGGTTCAAAAGATACAAGCACTGCAAGATATGATGGCATGAATGCAATATGTGTGCAATGACGGTCACGAGCACTTCAAAACATACAACCAGCAAGGGAAAATGAAACTACACGAGATTCTAAGCAAGTTTCATATAGGACACGATCAAATCGGAGCTACGGTTCGAAAGCTACGAGCTAAACAAGAAATCACTACAATCTGCCAAAATCAGCCACATAGCATTTTCTACACCCCACAACTACGAGCTACACATCTCCAATCTACTCAACCAAGGCATGACATGAAAGAGGGCAAGAAGCACTACAATAAACAACTAACAACAACTAGCATGGCATCATGGATCACTAGGAAAAGAAGTCACAAAATGGCTTCTCACACACTATTTCAGACTTGGTGAAAATTATACTTCATGAAAGTGCAGTTTTCGATCTGAAGGCATATTGACAGCAGCAAAACCACAAGCTACAGGACTCCAAATGGCATGAAAATTCATAGCATGCTAGAGAAACATAAAGTCTATAACAAAAATACCAGGGGCTAGAGTAAACACCAAAGAACAACTCCCTAGTTGACAACTTAATCAAACGAAGCACGGAATAAATCCTACGAAAAAGACAAGAGGGCAACATGGCAAAATATCGCGCGAACTAACTTACTCAAAAGCTAAAACTAAATGCACAGAAAAATCCCATGGATTTTTCTACCCCGAAAACATATAAAACATGTGGGGTTGCTACACAAAAATATTGCCACACGTAAATGCGAGATAATTACCTATACACGGAATATAAACTAGCGGCAAATCCCTACACGCAAAAATACCAACGTCTACTCTACAAGACATGGAAAAGTGGTTCCAAAAACATGGGCATTTCTACTACGATATTCGGGCAACCCGGACATGCGCGAAAAATAAATACGGGCGTCTATCCTATTGGAACAACACGTTAATCTATGCATACGACACGTCAATCAACGTCAAATAAATATGCAAGTTATAAATTCAGATTCTACGCGCAGAACTACATGAAAGCCATATACAATACGCCTCATTCCGACTTACGGATTAAAAGATACGGTCGATTAAATATCCGTCTAATTCCTGAAAACAATTTATTCTCAGAAAAATCCTAAGCTAAATGGGCCTAACAGCGGGCGCAACTTAGTTCCCCTCGCCATGGGCGAGGGGAAAAGGCTCAGGCAGGGGCTCTTACCTTGCGGGCCTTGCCCAGGAGGAGGAGCTGGGCCGGTCCGGTCCTCGGCCTGGCAGAGGCGAGCGAGCTGGGCCACGCGGGGCGCGCGGGAGGAGGCCCAGCTGGGGCGAGGGGGCGCTGGCGGTCGTGCTCCTTGTGCATGGGTTGCTAGCATCCATGGAGGCGGCGGCCGGAGGCGAGGGCGGCTGGCCAAGGCGCGGAGGCGGCCGGGAGGCGGCGGATCCGGGCGGATCCGGGGCCTCCGGTCCCATTCCCGCCGGTGCCAGCCCAAGCCGGTGGCCGGTGGAGGAGATCGCCGACGGCATAGCTCCGGTCAGGGAGGCGAGTAGGCGGGGCAGTGCGGATGCGAGCACGCGGGGCGACGCACGAGGTCTGCAAGTGGGGCGGCGCGCGAGGCGAGCAAGGCTCCGACGGGATGCGGCTGCACCGGCTGCCGGATGTGGCACGTAGGGCTCCGGGGCGCTAGGGGCTCTGTAGGTCGGGCAGGCGGTAGCGCTCGCCAGAAGGGCCCGATAGGGCCCAATCCGGGCTGGGGCGGGCCGGCGGCTGCGCAGAGGAGGGAGGGAGGAGAGAGAGAGTGGGAGAGGCTAGGGTTTCGCACGGATTTCGAGGAGAGAGGGGGTTGGCTGCCTCAAAAATAGGAGGGGGTATATATAGACAAATGGGGGGCTAGGTTAACCGAAATTGCGTTTCGGATCCAACCGTGCGGTCGGAATCGGACGATTCCGCATGCGGGAACGGGTGAGTGGCCGTGTAGTGTAGATAACTGGAGACAAGAGGGAAAACGGGCAACGCGGCAACGTATTTTAAAACACCGACAAACGTCCGACGATAGACCGAATACGGTGCCGCTACGGTCGACCGTTCGGGTACCAGACGAACTCCGATCGCGACGAAATTCGACAGGCGGCCTAGCTATATTAAAACAACACCGCATGTCAAATCTCACCCCAATCGGAGAAAGTTTTCAACACACTTTTAAAACAGGGTTTTGACGATGCCGCGGGCGCGTGCGTGTGGGGTCGAGCTCAGAACGGACAACGACGAGAACCGGCAACTAACAACGGATGCAAGTTTTGAAAACTGGCAGTAACGGAGATGCCGATGCAATGCAGATGATGCGCATGATGCGATGATGATGCGACAAAAGAAAATAGACACACGACGAAAACAGAAAGAAAAGGGGAATCTTCTGGAACGTCGGCATCGGGCTGTCACACTAACACATTACTACACGTTGCACACGAATTGGGAGAACAAGTGACGATATTTCCAGGGTCTGAGGCATTTATCAGACAAATGAATCGTAGGGGAAAGTTCCATGTTCGTCATGTTAGAGGCATGTGAGAGATGAACGGATAACGTATTCGGATTCGTTGGATTTTTCTAATCAACTTTCATATATAAAATAATTCCATCTGGGTTATAAATTATTTTATATAATTTTTCATAAATTTAAATTAACAGATTTATTTAATTAAAAAAATACATTTATTGCATCAGCATGATGTCATCATGACATTAGTAGTCAACCCAGCTGACTCGGGTCAAACCTGACACCTCGACCCCACCTATCATAGACAGTGGGTTAATCAGGGTTTATTTTTAATCTAAATGACTAATTCAAAAATAGGGCCCACATGTCACTAAACTATTACTCATATTAAATAATTAAATTTAACTAAACAGAGTAATTAGGGCTAATGACCTTGGGCCCACATGTTAGTGGCCCACGGGTGTATGGCCCACTAGAAGTGATTGGGCACTACCTAGTCAGCTAGTTGACCACGGTCAACTGGTCAACAGGGGGCCCTTGGCCCACGGGCAGTGACCGAGTGGGTGGCCCCTGGCCGGCAAAGTCAGCGGCGGCCGGAGGCTCTCAATCGGTGACCAAAACCACAACGGGAGGCCTCAGGAGGTCGCCGGAATTTGGCTAGAGAGGGACATTTGGCCCGCGACTTGGCGCGTTCAAACCGGCAGGATGGACTGCGTCCTATGAGGTCAATTGCATCGTCGGAGGTGGCCGGTAATGTCGCTAGCATCGAGAAAGGCGGACGCCGACATTCAGGTGCCGTTGGGGTCGGGGCTACGAGGCGCTAACGAGCTAACTAGGGGGCCTAGGGTGATCTACCTAACGCGACGATGACGATGGGCAGGGGCCCGGGACCATTTCATCACCGGAGCACCTACAACAACGAGCTCTTGCAGCGGTGAGCTTTGGCTCCGACGGGATCGACTGCTACAGCTCGCAATCGAGCAAGTGGAGTGAGGGAAAAGGGAGAGGGGCTCACCGTCACATCTAGGCATGCTAAGGTGGGCTCTTGGAGGGCTTGTTGGGGCGGATCGTGGCAGCGGAGGTCCAGCTACGCACATGAGGAAGACGATAGCGGGGGTGATGCAGGAGTCTCTGGCTCGTGATCATGTGTGAGGAAGGAGTGGTAGAGCGAGGCGGAGCTGACGGGCTCGTCGGCGAGGCGAGGGGAGCTCGGTGGCTACATGGGCGAGCCGGCGATGGCGACAGAGGAAACTGGCGCCATGATGGGGAGTAATGCGAGGGGGGTATGGTTTCAGGGCATCGGGGGATGCCTTATAGGCCTTGTGGAGGGGGGTGGATGGCCGCCACGTCGACAGCGTGGCCGGCGGCGCTCATCGGCGACCTCCACATCTCTTGTGATGAACAGGGGAGGAAGGAGGGGGCTAGTGGGCTGGGCCTCACTATGGACTTAGGCCTAGTCCACAGTGGGGCCTTTCTTTTTTATTTCTGCTTTAGATTAGATTTATTTATTTAATTCTGTTTTGCAAATGATTTAAAACCAAAAGTCTTTTGTAAAATTATGAGACTTGGCCACACAATTTGAGTGCAATACTTATCACTTCTACAAAAAGTTTGAGGACCATTTTAAAAGATTTGGAAAACCTATAATTTAAAAGGCATTTAATTAATTGTTTTGGCCTCTGCTTTAATTGTTTTGAGGTACTTAAATACTTACAAAAATGTTGGTTACAATTTGACAAATACTTAAAGAATATTTGCAACCCAACCATGATTTTAGTTTTCAAGTTTGCCAAAACATTTAAACCACTTATTAAACAAAATTTGAAATGAGATATGATTCCAAGATAACCAAATACTATTTAGCAAAAGGATTAGCTTAATCTTGAATATCATTGTAGTTTGATTGCATTGGTTAGTGTAGCTGATAACCAGGAGCGTTACATCTAATAATGATGATCATCACATTTTTATGTACTTACAACTCGGTATGGAAAACTACTATGCAAGATGACTTTATATGAATGCATGTGGCAGTGTACTAGGATGTGTAATGATCTAGCGTAACATGTAGGTAATGGTGAATGGTACCTTTTCCACAAATACTACATCGGCTACACGATCATGTAAAGCAATAAGATGATGAACACACAAGTCATGAGACAGAACAGTGGAAGTTGCATGGCAATATATCTCGGAATGTCTATGGAAATGCCATGATAGGTAGGTATGGTGGCTTATGTGTGATAGAGCATATCATATCATGGGGTGTGGATCAACAGCGATGGTTGCACCGATCCTCGAGGTGGTAATGGGTAATGCAAGGTATCGAAGAGGCTAGAAAATATGGAAATGTGAGAGTGCGCATATCCATGGATTCACATTAGTGAAAAAGACCTCATATACTTATTGCAAATCATGTTATCTCTCTCGAAGTAAAGTACTACCAGATACCCCTAGGGAGAAGGTTGGTAGGAGTTAACCATCGTGCGCCTCTGACCCAAATAGCACATAGGATTTCATTCAGACATAAGAACGGTCACACATCATCATCATGCCATAACCTATATTTAGATCACTAATACAAGCTTTAATACCGATATTTATACTAACAAACAATCATGTATGCATGTCCTTTCATATTACTACATCAATATAATTAATCCATGATTCCCTTTATTTTGCTACATGATTTTTTATTATTATATCGTCCTTGAATACATATCCTTTTTGGACTAATCTTATAACCCGTACATATTGCCATTACTCCCTTTTTATACTCTCAAAAAGATTTAAGTAAATCATCAGAGTATAATTATTTCTATAAAATCTACACGTCGTCGTGCTCTAAAAGATATAACTGAAGTACTGGAGCAACTGCCTAGCTCAAAAGATATAAGTGAAGCACATAGAGTGTTCTAATAAATTATGATGAACATGTGTCTATATCAAATAGGTGTGTCCGAAAAACAATGATTGTGGCAAACTAAAATAAAAGAAAACTATAATACACGACACTCCATGCAAAATACATATCATGTGATGAATAAAAATGTAGCTCCAAGTGACATGCCGATAGAATGGAGACGAAAGAGGGGATACCTTCCCGGACATCCCCAAGCTTAGACGCTTGGGTATTGCTTGAATATTACTTGGGATGTGATAACCCACAAGTGTAGGGGATCGTTTGTAGCCTTTTTCAACAAGTAAGAGTGTTGAACCAAACGAGGAGCTAAAGGTAGAACAAATATTTCCTCAAGTTCTATCGACCATCGATACAACTCTACGCACACTTAACATTTTCTTTACCTAAAACAAGAATAAAATTAGAAGTACTTTGCAAGAAAATAAAGTGCAAGTAAATAAATTTAGGGGCTGTTTAGTAGAAAGTTTTTTGTGTACCTCAAGAAAAAAATTGTCCATAGGCAATTGAATATAACATGATAGATACTTATCATGTGCAATGAGGGAGAGGCATACACTAACACACTTTCCATACTTGGATCATATGCACTTATGATTGGACCTGTAGCAAGTGTCCGCAACTACTATAAATCATTAAGGTAAACCCAACCATAGCATTAAAACATCAAGTCCTCTTTACTCTCATACGCGCACAACTCCCTTACTCTGGTGTAAGTTTCTGTCACTCTCGCCACCCACTATAAGCGAATCATGAACATAGTGCAAACCCTCGTGCGTGTATCCTTCATGTGTTCACATCACGGAAGGCACCTTAGGACAACACCATATCAACACACAACTCATATCAATAACATCATATCACAATTAGCCCATAGGACAAAACGGATCTACTCAAACATCATAGGATAACCACATATCATTGGGAAATAGTATGTAGTGTTGACCACCATGCTTAAGTACATAGTTACAGCGGGAAAGGAGGTGCTACACCGCTGCATATAGGGGGAGAGAGTTGGCATTGACGGCGGCAAGATTGTTGATGTAGATCACCGTCACGCTCTTTGCCTCGACGGCACTCCGGCGCCACCCGGAGAGAGGGGGAGAGAGCCCCTCCTCCTCCTTCTCCTTACTTGGCCTCCCCCATATGAGAGGAGAGTTCCCCCTATGTTCCATGGCCTCCATGGTGGCGGATAGGCGGGATTCCCTCTGAGATGGGATCTCCCTCTCAGTTCTCTTCTATTCTTAAATCCCCGGAGATCCGTAACTCCGATCGGGCTGAAATTTTGACGTGAGTTTTATCCAGAAATTAGATTTTTTGTGCCAAAAGAAGATCCCCAACCGACTTCCGATGTGGCCACTAGGCACCACCCCACTCTAGGGAGTATGGGTCGCGCCCTGGTACCTAGTGGGGGCCACGGGCCTCCGTTTGCATTGATTCCACCTCCCAAAAATCACATATATCCCAAAATAATTTTCCGTAAATTTTTATCACGTTTGGAATTTGGTTGATATGGATATTCTATGAAACAAAAAACATGCACCAAATATGAACTAGCACTTGGCACTGGATCAATATGTTACTCCAATAAATCATACAAAATGTTGCCAAAAATACGTGAAAGTTGTATAATATTGGCATGGAACAATAAAAAATTATAGATATGAAGGAGACATATCAGGATGCCTTGGGTATCCCCAAGCTTAGGGTCTTATCATTTCTTATTCCTCCATCCATCATTGTCTCACCCAAAACTTGAAAACTTCAGCACACAAAACTCAACAGAAACCTCATGAGATCCATTAGTATAATAGGCAAACCATAAACTTTATGTGCTTTTATAAATTGATTCATATTTAAATATTGGATAAGGTATTTTATTTTAACATCTCAATGACTTATACCCCCCAATATAACCCATAACATCACCAAAACAAGCAAACTATGCAAGCAAAATCAGAATTTGTATAAAAGAGAACAATGTGTAATGATCAGCAATAAAACCATACTTCTGTGACTCCAAAAATTATGAAACATTAGGAAAACCTAGGAAATTTGTATATCGATGTTTTGTAAGAAATTCAGACCAAAAATATGTTCCAGTAATATTAGAGAAATTCAGCACTAGGCGTAAAAGTTTCTGTTTTCGCACATGATCAAATCTACTATCATCCAAATCATCCCAAAGGCTTTACGTGGCACAAAAATTAACTAAAAAACCATAATAATTACAGTAGAAATAATCATGTCAACACAAAATAGAAAGTTGAGAATTTTTTTAAAGATAACTATTGGGTTGCCTCCTAACAAGCGCTATCGTTTTACGCCCCTAGCTACGCATAATTCAAGGCATAAATTGATTGCCCCTTTCATGTCCTTTAAGATTAGCTCTTCCAAAATATTACTTAATAAATCTCCCCTATAAACTATTATTTTCAAGTTGGTGAGTTCAATGTTTGAAAGGCTTCTTAATATTCATGATATCATCACTAGCATCATCCTCATCATAAGAGTCATCATATAAACCATGAATTTCATCATTAATGGGCTCCCTAGTAGTATTTTCTTGCCAATCCTCACTAAAACCATCATTAATTCCTTTATCAATCCATTCAAATTTATCGCAAGTATTAAGGGACAAGGCTTGCATTAATTCTTTGGGAGGAACCTTCCTCCTCATATTCTCAGTGAAACATTGATAGTCACTGGATTCCAACCTATGCATAACATCTTTGTTATGAAGGATTAATTATACGGATTATGTTCAGAATTTATTCCATAGAAGGCAAATATGTCTCTAGCTTGCCGAACTATATAATCAAATTCATGCATAAGGATAAAGATGCAATTTTCTTAATCTTAGGGTTGTGTATGCTAGGAAGTCCCAAAAATATCTTTTGAAGCATAGGATGAAGATGCAATTTTCTTTGTAACTTTAGTATAACAATTGCAATAACATCCACATAACAATTTGTTTCATCAAGTATGGACCTTTTAATAAAAGGGATAGCTCCCGAGCACTAAAAAAAATTCTTGAATAACATTCTTTCCAATAATGTTCCCACAACCCACATGATAGATTTTGGATTTTCGAACCGTGCGAGTATTTGTCACACCCTGTTTTTACCTCACTTCAACTGTAGTTTCAAAATCCAAGTTTATTAAAAAAAATCGAAAAACAATGTTGTGAGTGCCATGATTGTCATTGTGTGTTTGTATGCTTGATTGAGTGGATTCAAAAACCATATTTTTATAACATGATTATTTCCAAAGTTTCTTTTCTTATTTTGACTATTTTTAAAACCTTGCTTTGGGTTTGCACTACAAGTCCTTGATGACAAGGGAGTGCCTTTATCCAAACATGGTAATCTGGTTTTAGAACTATTTTTACTCTCCAAAATCATAAAATAATTATTTTTCAAATTATTTTCCTATTTTATATGCATGTCCATTTCTGAGGCTAGAATGATATTTCTATATGAAAAATTACATTTCTGCCTTAGAAAAAACTGACAAAATTTGGAGATACTCACATGACATATATTTTCCATACATAAGATTTTCATCCCCTATTTATATTCAAAATATTTGAGAAAACCCTTGAAAACCAACTCTGTCTGTTTTGACCTTTTGAACTATTTCCAAAGGAAATATTTCCAATAAATTACTAGAAAATTCCAGCAACCTTCCCAAGCTATATTTGGTGGCCACACCAAGTTTCACCTCATTCCAAGGTGGTTTAGTTCACTAAATAATCCTAAAACCCTCTATGTCCAGAATCAAGTTGAAACATCTCTACATTCCAAAGTTTATCCAAATGGCTTGAAACTTTGGAGGAGTGTTCAACACCCCGAATGAGGATTCTGTGCAAAAATGGGATTTGCAGGGGGTTATCCACCCACATTCGCTTTGGAAGGGACATATCTGCCCATTTGGGGGTGATTTCAAGTTTGCATTGCCAAACTTGTCCAATGAAGCTCAAATTTGGTGGAGCATCCTATTTTTGCATCAAACTTAATCCTGTTAACTTTCATCACCAGTTGTGAAGTGTAACTACCCCAAACACCTGTCGAACACTTCCTGTCGGATTAGCAAAAGAACTCCTACCTCACTCCACACCCCATGCACTTTCCTTCAAACTCATAGACCAAACAGCCAGCACCACTCCCCAACTGCACGTGAGTGGACCCTCCTTGAATCCAAGCAGAAGAGCCAAAAACCCCATTCTAATTTCTGGTTCAAGTCTGGCATCACCTCTTTAATCATTTCCCTTGACCAGAAGGGAGTCTCTCGGCTCTCAAACGGCTAAGGATCTTCAAACCCAGCCCCAGGACACGCCAGACATGGCCAAGGCATCCCAGAGCGCGTCAGCATGCCGTGGCATGCCAAAACTACGCTCTCGGCACGCAACAGGGCATACCCGAGGCAAAGGTGGCCAGCCTTGGCCGGCTCAAGTCTCCCCGTTGCCCATTCGCATCTCAGACAACCCTTCTCCAACAAGGCAGCCTCAGGGCCCCTCCTCCCTCGCTGTGTTGACCGGAGCGACGCGGGCCCGCGTGCGCCAGATTCGGCTAGAAGACCGTGGCCACGCATGCCCGCTTCTCCTCGCTCTCTCTCCCTCTCTCTCCCTCTCAGTGAGTCACAGGGGTCCTAAACAACGTCCACAATACTGTGGTTTCGACCCTGAGCTCTCACTGTTCCTCGTGCAAGCCACGGTGAAACCACCGACGCTTCTAGCTCGGTGCACCACCCAGGGTCTATAAATAGGCCTTCCCATTCGCTCCAGCACCCTCATGCCACTCCTCCAGAGCCTATATTGAGCCCCTAGCCACTCCATTCGAGCACAGCGAGCTCCGATGCTCGAGATTGAACGAGGCCCCGCCTCTTCGGAGCTCCGTCGATCTCGGTCTACAGGCCAGCTCCGACGCTCCTTTCTTCTCCTCCGTGACCGTAATGAGCTCAGGAAGCTTTCCCCACACTCCCCCAAGCTAATCCCTGCAAGTAGCACCGAGTTCATCTACCTCCCGAATCGGCTCCGCCGCAACCACCTCGTCGCCGGTGAACCAGGACCTCCCCGTCGTCCATTTGACCACCCGCAGGTAGGCGACGGTGCGCGGGTTCGTTCCTGCCATCGGTTGGGCTAGAGGGCGTCGGTATCACCGTCGGCATGCCTCCCTACCCTTTGTCCACAGGTGGAAGATGACCCGACAGGTGTGCCCCACGTGTCGGTGGCGCTTCTCTTTCCCCCTCTCTCCTCTGTGCCACTGACCGCAGGGGCCCGCACGTCAGGTTTAAACCTGGCGCCGCGTGCGCCTGGGCTAGCTGGATGGTTGGCCAGCTGGGCTGGCCCAAACCACAGGCCGAGCCAGGACTGAGCTAAAGCCCTTTTTCTTTTTCTGTTTAATCCAGTTTTAAAGGAATTTTGTAAAATAACCACAATTCTTCTAAAAATGACTAGAATTTAATAGTGCTGTTGCACAAATTTTTCAGACAACTTTTCTGTTTAGTAATAATTAAATAGGCTATTTTGAATACTTTAGCTTATGTTAAAGTGATTTTAAAAAATATTCTTTTCACCAAAACCACAGACAAATATTTTCAAAATAGTAATGTAGATTTATCAGAATATAGCAACATTTTTGAAGTGAGTTTGTGCTCTATTTTTGAGTGAGCTACTTATTTTTTTTATCTACTACGACGATAGATACCATGTTTGACAAAGGAGTTGGACTCAAAGACCCCGAAGATCCTGGATACTAAGTTGATCAAGGCAAGCATCCCTTGGACCATGTTTGAGAAAATATTATATTGCATGCTAGTAGAGCAAATATTCCCGTTGCATAAGATCATGAATATTCGGTAAATCATTGATATGTTGTTTCCGATGGCTACTCCGGAGCACTTAAATTTTGAGCATGATCCTACCACCTATGAGGGTCACGCTAATATCATGTAGACAAGTAGAGCTAAGCATATTAGAAGCATGAGCATGATGATGGTAAATAACAATGGTTTATGAAAACCCCGTCGGCTGCCACTAATGTCCGAGGGTGATGATGAGATAGGTGGCCACTTGTGAAGAAGTGGTGCACCGGGTATATTTTGGTGTGAGTGGTTTCAAAAATGGGATTATATTTATGATGTGTCGATCGTCCCAACCTTACATGTGCGACCATGTTACCCCTTTATGGGACGGGGCTTTGTTGATTACTTTGGTCGGTGCTAGCAAAGAGCCACATTACTAGTGGCGGGAGTGATGTGTGGTCACTCTCGTGACGGGGTCGTGCCAGGTAGGACGACTATGCCGTTTTTACGTGTTCCGGGCACACCGTTGGTTCCCGCATGGATGATACTGTCCAGAGTTGGTGCTCATAAGACGTACATCATGTGGGGTGGGTACCAATCAAGTGGATCTCTTTGTCTAGTATCGTTAGGGGAAAGGCAATGATCGGGTACTTACCTTGGGTATTCGTGGATGACATGGAAGTTTCCCAAATCTCGTGGGTACAACGTTCAACCTTTGTAGAGTGTAAAACTATTCGAATAGCCATGTCCATGGTCAAGGACAGTTGTGTGTGTTTAGCGGTGTTATCTGAAAGAGTTGATATGACCAAGTTTGGTGACTTGGCATATCGGGTGAACCCGAAGTGTTCAGCCCGTAACGGATATGTTTATATCCGTAACTTGTTCTTCTAAATACCATCTAGCTTATGTTGCACATCCAACTATTATCATTGATACATCTCCGTCGTATCTACTTTTCCAAACTCTTTTGCCCTTGTTTTGGACTCTAATTTGCATGATTTGAACGGAACTAACCCGGATTAACGCTGTTTTCAGCAGAATTGCCATGGTGTTGTTTTTGCGCAGAAATAAAAGTTATCGGAATGACCTATAAATTTACGAGGATTTTTTGTGGAATATATAAAAAATACTGGCGCAAGAATCAACTGGAGGCGTGGAGCGAGGAGCCCACAAGCCCAGGAGGCGCGGGCCCCGCTGGCCGCGCCTAGCAGGCTTGTGGTGCCCTCGGGGCTCCGCCGCCTCCAACTCGAGCTCTATTTAGTCCCTTTCGTCCAGAAAAAATCAAGGAGAAGAGTTCATCGCGTTTTATGATACGAAGGTGCCGCCACCACCTGTTCTTCCCGTGGAGGGCAGCTCTGGAGTCCGTTCTGGGCTCCGGAGAGGGGAGATCGTCGCCATCGTCATCACCAACCTTCCTTCATCGCCAATTCCATGATGCTCTTTACCGTTCATGAGTAATATCATCGTAGGCTTGTTGGACGGTGATGGGTTGGATGAGATCTATCATGTAATCGAGTTAGTTTTGGTGGGGTTGATCCCTATATCCACTATGTTGTGAGATTGATGTTGCTACTACTTTGCCATGCTTAATGCTTGTCACTAGGGCCCGAGTGCCATGATTTCAGATCTGAACCTATTATGTTCTTATCAATATATGTGTGTTCTTGATCCTATCTTGCAAGTTGTAGTCACCTACTATCTGTAATGACCCGGCAACCCCGGAGTGACAATAGCGGGAACCACTCCCGGAGATGACCATAGTATGAGGAGTTCATGTATTCACTAAGTGCTAATGCTTTGTTCCGGTCCTCTATTAAAAGGAGAACCTTAATATCCCGTAGTTTCCATTAGGACCCCGCTGCCACGGGAGGGATGGACAATAGATGTCATGCAAGTTCTTTTCATAAGCACGTATGTCTATATACGGAATACATGCCTACATTACATTGACGAACTGGAGCTAGTTACATATCTCCCCATGTTATAACTGTTGCATGATGAATGTCATCCGACATAATTATCAATCACCGATCCAATGCCTTACGAGTTTTTCCTACTGGTCCTTGCTACGTTACTTTGCCGCTACTGCTGTCACTGTTGTCACTGCTGCTACTGTTACCGCTATTGCTATCACACTACTTTGCTGCAGATACTAAGTCTTTCAGGTGTGGTTGAATTGACAACTCAGCTGCCAATACTCGAGAATATTCTTTGGCTTCCCCTTGTGTCGAATCAACAAATTTGGGTTGAATACTCTACCTCGAAAACTGTTGCGATCCCCTATACTTGTGGGTTATCAAGACTATTTTCTGGCGCCGTTGTCGAGGAAGTATAGCTCTATTCTCTGAGTCACTTGGGATTTACGTCTGCTGATCACTATAAGGAATTCGAGAGATCAAAAAACTGAAGTCTTGCCCTCAACTACGAGGACATGTAAGGAACTGCCATCTAGCTCTGCACTTGATTCACCTTCAGTTATGAGTAAGTTTGCGACACCACCTCCTGCTAGAAATTTTGATATGTCGCCTGTGCTTGATGATGCTACTTCTGCTATCCATGATGCTTGTGATGATGCTTTTCTTGATACTGCTTTGCCACTAGGTGCATTCCTTGATGCACAAATTGCTAGAGTTGCTGCTGAATGTGATGATACTTCTGAAACTGTTGAGATTATTGAAGTAGAACCTGCTATTTCACCTTTTAGAACTAGCTCTCCTAGATATGAATTGCCTGATATACCTGAGGGTTATGTTATGGAGGGAGAGATAGCTGAGGACTTTCTTGCTTGTAAGGATATCTATGATCTTGAGAAATTACTGCACAAGTGGAAAGAGAAATCTTTGAACGCTAGGATGATATACGACCCGAAGTTTGCTACTTCGCCTATCTTTGTGACCGATAAGGATTATGAATTCTTTGTCGACCCTGAGTTAATCACTTTGGTCGAATCTGATCCTTTTCATGGTTATGAGTCTGAAACGGTTGTAGCACATCTTAATAAGCTGCACGATATAGCCACCCTATTCACAAGTGAGGAAAAGATCCGCCACTACTATATCCTTAAGGTGTTTCCTTTCTCGCTAAAGGATGATGCTAAGACTTGGTTCACTTCTCTTGCTCCTGGTTGTGTGCGTAGTCCCCAGGATATGATCTACTACTTCTCTGAGAAATATTTTCCTGCCCATAAGAAACAAGCTGCCTTGCAAGAAATATATAACTTCGCGCAAATTGAAGAAGAGAGTCTCCCACAAGCTTGGGGGAGGCCTGTCCAGCTACTGACTGCTTTGCCTGATCACCCTCTTGAGAAAAATGAAATACTTGATATCTTCTATAATGGACTAACCGATGCTTCGAGGGACCACCTAGATAGTTGTGCTGGTTGTGTTTTTAGGGAACGAACTGTGGAACAAGCTGAGATTCTATTGAATAATATCTTGTGCAATGAGAATGCTTGGACTATTCCCGAACCACCTCTGAAGCCAACTCCGAAGAAAAGAGGTATCCTATTTATCAGTCCTGAAGATATGCAAGAAGCTAAGAAATCTATGCGAGAGAAAGGCATTAAATATGAAGATGTCAAAAATCTACCACCTATCAAAGAGATCCATGGTCTTGATAACCCGATACAGGTAGTAGAGAGAAAGAAAAAGGAAAATATGAGGAGGTTCCTAAGAGGCTCTTCAAGCCGTGACCCCAAGGATGATGAAAATGAGAAGAAGAAACCCAAGTATCCGGTCCCCTGAGTTGCATAAGTTCGAGCGTGCGAGTGGCCAAGCGATGTGTTCTTACGTGCCGCCGGTCTTTATGAGGATTTTTATTACTTGGCGGAGAACGCAGGCCTTACCGCATTTGTTGAAGATAAGTGTCCACAATACCTCCTCTTCACTAATATTTTCGTGCAAAGCTTTAACTTCTATCCAAGGAAGAGTCCTCCTATGGTTGAGTTCAAGCTATATGATATCCCCCAGCGCATGCCACTTCAAGATTTTTGCAATGTCTGCAAATTACCTTATGTTGGGGATATTCACGAACCTCGTCCACGAGACTTGGAGGCTTTCATTGATACTATTGCTGTAGGAGAGGAGATAGGAGTATCTTGTGCTAGAGCTGCTAGCGTACATTTTCCCGTGCTTCGGTACTTCTCATTATTCATGGGAAAATGTTTGATTGGTCGTGGGAAAGTTGGGGCCCTTAGCTCCCCAGATCTTGTGGTTTTGCACGAAGCCCTTTATAATGATAAAACTTATAGCTTGGGCGCTACAGTGGCTCAACGGTTGAACACGAACCGTTCTAAAGGCATTGTTTATGGAGGTATCTATGCTACCCATCTTGCTAGACATTTTGAGACACCTATCAGACTGCACGAGGAAGAAGAGATTCTTCTTCGTGAGAGATATCTAGATTATGATAGCATGGTTCACCATGAGTTTCTTGATAAAGATTTAAATAAGAGGATGATTTATAACCTCGTATTCAGTCAGGGTACTCGTGAGACTATTACTTTACCTGCTCCTTCTTTGTTCAATCTTCATCTAGGCAGATGCATTATTATGCCTCGGACATCTATGCATATTGGGGCATAGCACCACCACACGCGCCCGTGCCCGAGCTACGAGTCGAGTACCAGACGCCAGTTTATCAGTGGGAGCCAGAGGAGCTCACACAGCAGTGGCATCCTCAGTACACTCCGGAGTACCCCGGAGACGGTTACTTCCAGCCATGGGAGTAGACCAACTTAGGCCAAAAGCCTAAGCTTGGGGGAGTACGTGTTTCTCACCGACTTTATATTCTTGCTTACGCTTTCACTTTGTTAGTCGGTGTTCACACCTTGCCACTGTATCATCCATGCTAGTTTGTTTCTTTTTCTTGCTTTCTTCTCGTGTGTTTGTCTAGTTTGAGAAAACCCAAAAATATTTCCCGTTCTTCTTTTGCTTGTTGGGAGCTTTCCCGTGTAAATAGTTTTCTTTTTCTTTGGGTCAAGGTAGAAGACCATGGTTACAATGTTTAGTGGCTCTCGCATGCATACCTGTTTATCTGTCAAAGAGCCATGATACGTCTCCATCGTATCTTCTTTTCCAAACTCTTTTGCCCTTGTTTTGGACTCTAATTTGCATGATTTGAATGGAATTAACCCGGACTGATGCTGTTTTCAGCAGAATTGCCATGGTGTTGTTTTTGTGCAGAAATGAAAGTTCTCGAAACGTCCTGAAAATTTACGGAGAATATTTCTGGAAAATATGAAAAATACCTGCATAAAGATCCACCAGAGGGGGTGAACGAGTGGGCACAAGCCACTGGCCGCGACCACCCCCCAGGCCGCACCATGAGGGCTTGTGGGGCCCACGAGACTCCACCGCCTCCAAACTCAGCTCTATGTATTCCCTTTCGTCCCAAAAAAAATCAAGAGAGAAGATTTCACCGCGTTTCACGATCCAGAGGCGCCGCCACATCCCGTTCTTGCCCTGGAGGGCAGATCTGGAGTCCGTTTTGGGCTCCGGATCAAGGAGATCGTCGCCATCATCATCATCAACCTTCTTCCCTCTCCAATTCCATGAAGCTCTTCATCATTCGTGAGTAATCTATTCGTAGGCTCGCTGGGCGGTGATGAGTAGGATGAGATCTATCATGTAATCGAGTTAGTTTTGATGGGGATTGATCCCTAGTATCCACTATGTTCTGAGATTGATGTTGCTAATACTTTGCCATGCTTAATGCTTGTCACTAGGGCCCGAGTGCCATGATTTCAGATCTGAAATTATTATGTTGTCACCAATATATGTGTGTTTTAGATCCGATCTTGCAAGTTGTAGTTACCTACTATGTGTTATGATCCGACAACCCCGAAGTGACAATAACCGGAACCACTCCCGGTGATGACCATAGTTTGAGGAGTTCATGTGTTCACCAAGTGCTAATGCGTTGGTCCGGTTCTTTATTAAAAGGAGAACCTTAATATCCCGTAGTATCCATTTGGACCCCGCTTCCACGGGAGGGATGGACAATAGATGTCATGCAAGTTCTTTTCCCTAAGCACGTATGACTACACACGGAATGCATGCCTACATCACATTGACGAACGGGAGCTAGCCACATATCTCTCAGTGTTATAACTGTTGCATGATGAATGTCATCCAACAAATCACCGATCCATTGCCTATGAGTTTGTCCCACTGCCACTGTTACTTGCTTTGTCCTGCTGCTGCTCTTACTACTCTTGCTGCTACTGTTACTTGCTACTGCTGTTACTTGCTACTGCTGTCACTACTGTTGTTCCTTGCCACTCCTGTTACTCGTTACACTTCTACTACCTGCTACAGTACTTTTATGGCGCCATTGATACTTCAGTTAAGAATAGTCTGCCTTGTCAACAGATCGTTTCTGGCTTCGTTGCTATCATACTACCTTTGCTGCTTATATCCTGCTTGCAGATACTAATCTTTCAGGTGTGGTTGAGCCGACAACTCAACTACTAATACTGGAGAATATCCTTTCACTCCCATCGTGTTGAAACAAAAAATTTGGGTTGAATACTCTACCCTCGAAAACTGCCGTGATCCCACAAGCTGGAGGGCCATTGCTTGTTGCGCAACTGGAAATAGCTCTTTTCTGGCACCGTTGCCGGGGAAGGGAAGCAACATTTTTATTGCTCCGTTGTCGGGGAGAGAATAGTTATATTCTCTGAGTCACTTTGGATTTCTATCTGCTGATCACTATGAAGAATCTGAAAGATCCAAGAACCAAAGTCTTGCCCTCAACTACGAGGGGAGGTAAGGAACTGCCATCTAGCTCTGTACTTGATTCACCTTTAGTTATGAGTAACTTTGCGACACCACCTCCTGCTAGAAATCTTGATATGTCGCCTGTGCTTGATGATGCTTATGATGCTACTATGCCTGATACTGCTAGAGATGCTATGCCTGATACTGCTAGAGATGCTATGCCTGATACTGCTAGAGATGCTATGCCTGATACTGCTAGAGATGCTATGCCTGATACTGCTTTGCGTGATACTGCTAGAAATGCTATGCCTGATACTGATAGAGATGCTATGCCTGATACTGCTAGAGACGCTATGCCTGATACTGCTGTGCCTGATATGCCACTAGGGGTATTCCTTGATGCTCCTATTGCTAGAGTTACTGCCAATGCTCGTGATGCTTCTGAAACTGCCGATACTATTGAGATAGAACCTGCTTTTGCTCCTACTAGATCTAGCTCTCCTAGATATGAATTGCCTGATATACCCGAGGGTTATGTTATGGAGGGAGAGATAGCTGAGGTTTTTCTTGCGTGTAAGGATGCCTATGACGCTGAGAAATTAATTCTCAAGTGGAAGGAAAAATCTCTAAAAGCTAGGATGAAATACGACCCGAAGTTTGCCACTTCACCTATCTTTATCACCGATGAGGATTACGAATTCTCTGTCGACCCTGAGATAATCTCTCTAGTCGAATCTGATCCTTTCCACGGTTATGAGTCTGAGACGGTCGTAGCCCATCTTACCAAACTACACGATATAGCCACCCTTTTCACTAGTGAGGAGAAGATCCGCTACTACTATATCCTTAAGCTGTTTCCTCTCTCTCTAAAGGATGACGCTAAAGCCTGGTTCACTTCTCTTGCTCCTGGATGTGTGAGTAGTCCCCAGGATATGGTCTATTACTTCTGTGAGAAATATTTCCCTGCCCATAAGAAGCAAGCTACCTTGCAGGAAATATACAACTTTGCTCAACTCAAGGAAGAGAGTCTCCCACAAGCTTGGGGGAGGCTCATCCAGCTACAGAATGCTTTGGCTGATCACCCTCTTAAGAAGAACGAGATACTTGATATCTTATATAACGGACTTACCGAATCTTCTAGAGACCACCTAGATAGTTGTGCCGGTTGTGTTTTTAGGGAACGAACTATAGAATAAGCTGAGATTCTACTGAATAACATCTTGATCAACGATAATGCTTGGACTATTCCTGAACCACCTCCTAAGAAAAGAGGTATTTTATTCCTCAGTCCCGAAGATATGCAAGAAGCCAAGAAATCTATGTAAGAGAAAGGCATTAGATCTGAAGATGTAAAAAATCTACCACCTATCAAAGAGATCCATGGTCTCGATAACCCGATACAGGTAGTAGAAGTAAATTCTCTGCGTAGATTCAATGAGTGATATTCCTTTTAACAAACCTGCTAGCCTATGCTTTGATGAATTTGACAACTTTGTTGCCAAACAACAGAGTTTCAATGATTATGTTAGCAGACAATTGGAACAAAGTACTCGTATGCTTAGTCATTTAAGTGCTTGTGTAGGCAGAAATGTCAATGATCTGAAGCTTCTGAGTAAACATGCCTCTATGATTACTACTCACGTAGAACAAATACATAAAGCTCAGAATGACTTGCTCAATGAATTAAATGACAACTCTGTTAGAGTCATTACTAGAGGAGGCAAAATGACTCAGGAACCTTTGTATCCTGAAGGCCACCCTAAGAGAATTGATCAAGATTCTCAAGGAATTAATGCTGATACACCCAGTCATCCTAAGAATAAGAAGAAGGATGATAGAAACCTACATGTCAGTTCAACAAATACCGTCACACCTGAAGAACCAAATGATATTTCTGCGTCTGATGCAGAAACACAATCTGGTGATGAACATGAACCTGGTGACAATATGGACAATGATGTTCATAATAATGTTCAACCTAGCAATGATAAGGATGTGGAGATTGAACCTACGGTTAATCCTGATAACCCACAACCTAAGAGATACGATAAGAATGACTTCACTGCTAGGAATCATGGTAAAGAAAGGGAGCCATGGGTTCAGAGACCCATGCCCTTTCCTCCTAAGACATCCATGAGAAAGGATGATGAGGATTTTGAGCGCTTTATTGAAATGTTGAGACCCGTCTTTCTGCAGATGCGGTTAATTGATATGCTCAAAATGTCTCCATATGCCAAGTACATGAAAGATATCATAACTAATAAAGGGAAGATACCAGATCTTGAGATCTCCACCATGCTTTCCAATTACACTTTCAAAGGTGGAACTCCTAAGAAACTTGGTGATCCCGGAGTGCCCACTATACCTTGCTCCATTAAAGGAAACTACGTAAGAACTGCCTTATGTGACCTTGGAGCCGGTGTTAGTGTTATGACTCTCTCTCTTTATCGTAGACTTGAACTGGATAAGTTGACACCCACTGAAATTGCTCTGCAAATGGCCGACAAATCAACTGCTTTCCCTGTCGGCATTTGCGAGGATGTGCCTGTCGTGGTTGCTAACACCACTATCTTAACAGACTTTGTTATCTTGGATATTCCCAAGGACGATGTCGTGGCTGTCATCCTCGGTAGAACCTTTTTAACCACTGCAGGGGCTGTTATAGATTGCAACAAAGGCAATGTCACTTTCCATGTCAACGGTAATGAGCATACAATGCACTTTCCGAAGAAACGATATCAAGTACATTGCATCAATGCTATCGAAAAAAATTCATCGATTCTTATTAGGAGCTTTGAATTCCCTATTCCTCGTGTTAAGATGAAGTATGATTTGCTTGTTGGGGAGATTCATATCCCCATTGAGGTGACTTAGTGGCTATTCGACAATTCTCCGTTTCCTTTTTGCGATTTGAAAAAGTTTTGTATGAGGATTTGATCAACCCCATTGACGGATTTCTTTTGATGACCATGAAATGGATGAATCAAAGAGTTACATACCTCTGTTATAAGCTTTCACTTTCTGTTCCTTAGAAGAAAAATGATAGATTTAGTTTAGTTTTCCCTGTTTCCTGTTTTGGCGTCCCGGAGAAAAGTACCCGGAAAATAAAAGTTCTCCGATGGTCCTGAAAATCAAATATGATTTTTTCTGGATTTTTTGAAAAATACTGGGACTGAGAGCTGGCTTGGGGGCCACACCAGTGGGCCACAAGCCCTGTAGCCGCGGCCTCCCCCCTGGCCGCGGCCACCAAGCTTGTAGGGCCCACAAGGACCCCCTCCACTCATTCCAGCTCCCATCCTCTTCTTCTACCTCCAGAAAAAATCGTTTCGCAGCTCAAACCCGTGTTCTTGCTCATTTGGGTGTGATTTTCGATCTCCTTGCTCAAAGCACGATTCTCCGAATCATTTTGGGGAAATTACTCCTTGGTAAGTGACTCCTCCATTGGTCCAATTAGTTTCTACTCTAGTGCTTTATCCTTCGCGTATTCTTGCTACCTTGGTGACCCTGTTCTTGAGCTTGAAATGTTGATTTTAGCTGGTCCCAAGTAGTTTTAGCGCGTGATACGGTCTCTAGGCACTAGTAGGAGTAGTTGCTACGAGTTGGGTTAATCCTTACTCACTTTTCTTTCGAAGTCTCTAAAAATTTCAGAATTTTTCAGAGTTAGAAAAAGGAAAAGATGAGGAGGTTCTTGAGAGGCTCTTCAAGCCGTAACCCCAAGGAGGATGAGAAGAACCACCCCAAGTACATGGTTCCTCAAGTCACAGAAGTTCGAGCGTGCGAGTGGCCAAGTGATGAATTTTTGCGTGACGCTGGGCTTTATGAAGACTTTTATTACTTGGTGGAGAAAGCAGGTCTTACCGCGTTCGTTGAAGATAAGTGCCCACAATACCTCCTCCTCACCAATATTTTCGTTCAAAGCTTCAAATTTTATCCGAGGAAGAATCCTCCTATGGTTGAATTCATGTTATACGATACCCCCAACGCATGACACTACAGGATTTTTGCAATGTGTGCAAATTACCTCATGTTGGGGATATTCATGATCCTCGTCCACGGGACTTGGAGGATGTCATAGGTACTATTGCTGTTGGAGAGGAGAGAGGAGTGTCTCGCGGTAGAATTGCTAGCATACATTTTCCTGTGCTTGGGTACTTCTCATTATTTGTGGTAAAATGTTTGATTGGCCGTGGGGAGGCTAGATCACTTAGCTCTCGAGACCTTGCGGTTTTGCGCGAAGGCCTTTATAACAATAAGACTTATAGCCTAGGTGCTATAGTAGCTCAGCGGTTGAACACAAACCGTTCCAAAGGTGTCGTCTATGGAGGTATCTATGCTACTCGTCTTGCTAGACACTTTGAGATACCTATTAGACTTCGCGAGGAAGAAGAAATGCTTCTTCCTGAGAAATATCTGGATTATGACAAGATGGTTCGCCATGATTTTCTGGATAGAGATGCTAGTAGACGGATGATTTATAACCTGGTATTTAGTCAGGGTACTCGAGAGACTATTACTTTGCCTGCTCCTGCTTTGTTCAACCTTTATGCAGGCAGGTACATTATTATGCCCTCGGACATCTATGCGTATTGGGGCTTGGCCCAACCACAAGTGCCCGTGCCCGAGCCGCCAGTCGAGTACCAGACTACAGTTTATCAGTGGGAGCCAGAGGAGCTCACATAGCAGTGGCATCCACAGTCCGCTCCGAAGTATCCCGGAGCTGGTTATTTCCCTCCTTGGGAGTAGACCAAGCTAGGCCAAAAGCCTAAGCTTGGGGGAGTACGTGTTCTCACTGACATTACATTCTTGCTTGTGCTTTCACTTTGTTAGTCGGTGTTTACACTTTGCCACTGTATTATCCATGCTAGTTTATTTTCATTTTCTTGTTCTCTTGTTTTGTGGCCTTTTGAGAAAACCCAAAAAGGTTTTCCTTTCTTCTTTTGCTTGTTGGGAGCTTTCCTGTGTAAATAGTTTTCTTTTTCTTTGAGTCGAGGTAGAAGACCATGGTTACAATGTTTAGTGGCTCTCGCTTGCATACCTGTTCATTTGTTAAAGAGCCATATTACTTTGTCTTCTCCTTTGTGTTTGCCTACAGATTCAGCTTAGTCCAATGCACGAGCACTCTTATTATTGTTCACATCGTTCGATCGAGCAAGTAAAAGGCAATAATGATAATATATGATGAAGTGACTGAGACTGGAAAAGCTGGTATGAACTCTATCTATTTTGTTTTCGTAAATATGACTAGCTTGTCGTCCCAGATTCAGCTTTGTTGAGAGAGAACCATGTTTGCAATGACAACTTAGAGATCATAGTTTCTGACGCCATGCTTAATTAGCTAGGAGCTTATAATGGTTTGTCTTGAATGCCAACATAGATTTTGAGATGACTATGATGTAGTATGATAGGATGGTATTCTCCTTTGAATGATTCAAGTGGCTTGACTTGGCGTATGTTCATGCATGTAGTTGAAACAAAATCAACATAGCCTCTATGATATTCGTGTTCATGGTGATTTATATCCTGCTCATGCTTGCACTCAATGTTAGTCAAACTCATTGCATCTTGATGACTGTTGTCGCTCTCTAGTTGGTCGCTTCCCAGTCTTTTGCTAGCCTTCACTTGTACTAAGCGGAATAGTGCTTGTGCATTCATTTCCATAAACCCAAAAGTTTTTCCATGAGAGTGCACCATACCTACCTATTTGCGGTATCTATCTGCCGTTCCAAGTAAATTTGCATGTGCCATT